>NC_064286.1:370941-405071 GCF_019186545.1 Solanum stenotomum
GGGGGGTTTGGGGGCTGTTGGGGATAGGGCTATGGGATTCAGGCCCAAGTTTAAAGGCCCAAATTGAAGCTTGTTGTTAAAGATTTATTTATGCACATTTTGTAGTATGGCCGAATAGTAGTTAGAATAAGGGACAAGTACACAAAATAGCCAATTTGAGGATTAGAGTTTTAAGGCATAGTTAAATATATTAACTTATTTAAAATCAACTTTAGGCTTAGAAGTTGAAAATATATGTGTCTAAATTACTAACTTCAGACGCATATATACTCATCCCCTTTGATATACATCGTTCGCACAAACAAATTTATTGCTTACAATATATGTAGTTTATATGAAATATTCCATCTGAAGTCCATTGTATATAAGACGTTTGGATATTTTTGAGTTACTTGACTTGATAAGTTTTCATCCGAAATTAAAATGTTCTAGACAATAGAACAAACAAATTTCAAACAAAATAGAATTTAAGTTAGGTACATTAACAATACAAAGATTTTCTCTTGTAGTAAACTTTAACATGTAAGATTGCAAGATTTACCTACAATTATTACTAAATTATCAAGAAATTTTACATGCAATTGTCTATTATATAAATTTATCTTCTCACACCATCGATACATAGAAATCAAATCATTTTTTTACAATATAAGTTAAATCTAAACTTTCCCAAATAAAATTGCACACTTCTTTGGTTAATCAATCAAGGAGTCTTATCTCTTTGTTGGTCAAACTAAAAAAGATAAAAAAGTATTCTTTTCAAATAAAATAAAAAACCGCGTGGGTTTCATATCATCATTTCATGTGACCACAACTCAACCTAAAAGAACAAACAACCAAAAGGATATTTTTTTTTTCAATCTCAATTTATCTTCATTATTTTTTTAATCTAATTATAAAAAATATTAACTTATATATTTAATATACTTCTTAATTTCAATATTTCATATGACATCTTAAAAAAAATCACGAGTTTAAAAATATTTTGATACATAAGATTGATAGAATAGCGATTACAATTTTTTTCTACTCATGATTCGACAGAACCTATTAGCTAGTAATTTTTGTACAAACCTTTGTAATTGTCTTTGAAAATAATAATTAATTTATCTAAAAAAATAATTATATTCAGAACTCATAAATTTAAAATTGGGCTTCGAGTTCTGAAAAGAAGAAAAGTCTTATGAAAACCCTAGAATACATGATCATATTTCTTATCCAATCATTTCCACTATACTCTAAAATTCCCACCCCAAAAAAGCTCTCTCTTTAGAAGACAAACACAAACCCCTCAACATGCAACAACAACAAGACTTTCAAGAAAACTTGGAATCTTGCAATTATTTCTCCAAAAATAAATCATCATCAAGTGATAATAATATGATGGGAGATTATTATGGTTTTGATATTGAAGCTATTAAAAGTTTTTGTAGCTCTTCCCCATTTTACCCTCATCATCATCCTGTGGAAATTCAAGAAACTATAAAGAGTAATAATAATAATAATAGTCCAGAAGCTAGAGCTAAGAATCATAAAGAAGCTGAAAGAAGAAGAAGAGAAAGGATTAATTCTCATCTTCATAGCCTCAGAACCCTACTTTCTTGCAATTCTAAGGTAATTTCTTGTCGCTATGAAATTCATCGTTAATCTGTTGTTAAATTATCTTGTATGTATATATGTAACAAGATTATTTGATACTTAATTCATACTAATTGATTATTGAATAGAATTAATTAACAACTAGATTTCTCTGCTTAACCACATAATTATTAAGTTGTGCCCATTGTTAATTTTTATTCTTAATGTGTATTTCCTATTCTTTTTTTATTACTGTACTAAATTTGGTGGAAGATTGAATGAAACATGATTTCTTTTTTAAAAAAAATCAGAAAAAGTAAATAAATTTATCTAGTTATATATTTGATATATTTCAATTAATAATTTCAAAAAAAAAAAAAAACTGCTTGTTTTAGCTTCATTTTATTTATTTTTTGGGGCAATAATTTTTATGCTAAAGAAATTACTACATGTTATAAGTAAGTTTATTCCTTTACAATAGTTTCCTTCGATTCTATACATTTAATTTAATTTCGAATTAAGTCTACATCTCAAGATTTGTGGTTATTATGAAGAAGAATAAAAGCATGATTATATTTGTTTTCTTATTCTTCTTTTTATTTAAAATTTTTTATATTCGAGATTCTTATTTACTACTCCCTCCGTCCACTATTAATTGTCATACTTTTCATTTTTAGAGTCAAACATTAAAAATTTTGACTAACATTTTAGGATATATTTTTTCATCATATTGATATGTAAAAAATTGCAATGTATAATACTTTTCGTATAGTTTTTGAATATCCAAATTTTTTGTTTAAAAAATCGAATTAATGTAATCTAATTTAACTTTGAAAATAAGTCAAATTGACTTTCGAAAAGCGCAACATGACAAATAAAAGTGGACAGAGGGAGTAGAAAACACTGAAAAAGAATATTCAAACTTCCTTCTAGGTCTGAAGTACATAAATTAGATATATTGGGAAAGTAGTTTCACTTTTTCCACCAAAAAACAATAAAATGGCATTTCTCTTTTGTTCTTATTTTCTTTCTTTTTGAATGACTTTTTTGTTTTGCTCTGACTATCAGTATAATGAATTTTTATATGATCGATATATAACTTAATTTGTTATAACATATTATTACCCTTTCAATAAAATCATTTGTGATTATTTCCTTTTACATCGTCCTTATCGATGTATATAACTTAAACTCATTTTTTTTCTTCATTTTACAGTTAGATAAAGCTTCATTACTAGCCAAAGTTGTTCAACGTGTGAGGGAACTCAAAGAACAAACTTCACAAATTATGCAAAGTGAAACAAACTTATTATTCCCTTCAGAAACTGATGAAATCAGTGTGTTATCATCAAATGATTGTTTAGCTGATGGAAGATTACTCATTAAGGCCTCTCTTTGTTGTGAGGATCGATTTGATCTCATCCCTGACCTAATCGAAACCCTAAAATCACTCGGATTAAGTCCTATAAGAGCGGAAATGGTCACGTTAGGAGGGAGAATTCGTAATGTGATTGTATTAGCTGTTGATCATAAGAGTAATAATAACAATACTGATGATGATGAATCGTCGTTGTTGTTCTTGAGAGATGCTTTGAGGTCTATAGTTCAACGTTCGAGTTATGGTACTGGTGAACGAGGTAAAAGACGAAGAGTATTAGGTCAAGGAACAAGAAATTACTAGGGTATATATGTATAACTTTTCCATGCATGCTTTGTTGAAATATTGGAGCTTTGGAGCAACTTTAAATTGTACCTTCTTTAATTGTGGGAATTATAAGTTACCAGTTCGATCTGTGAAATCAGTAATGAGGTACTAGTGGAAGGTCCAAAAGACCAAGAGTAGTAAAGTTATTAAATCAGTCATTGATACTTTTGTGTGAACGTGACATGATTTGTGTTTGCTTGTAATAGTAACTAGTTAGGGTTTTGTTCAATAACAAATAATGTAAGTAATCGTTTCACTTAATATAACTATGATTGATGATCTGCAAGGAGATAATTAAATCTTGCCATTTGTTATATGTTTCATTGTTGAAAAGTTTGTTATGTACATTCAAATCATGTGTGAGATTATATAATTCATTTATTTCAATGATTATGATATGATCCCATCCTTACTGAAAAACTAAAGATTATAATACACTAATGGTGTGGAAATTGTTTACACTAACCATATATAAAACGTAAACTCTTTTAACTTATCAAATCTCCATCAATTACAAAGGACTTTTTTAATCCCAATCAACTCGATATGTTAAAGCGCTCTAATGGACGTGTAAGAATCGTCTTATTTAAAAGCTTAAATTTTTAAAAATATCACAAATGTAAGTCTGAATTATTTTTTATATTGGAAAAATCTTTTTGGCTAGAAAATTTGGCCAGTATTTGGTCAGAATGATATTTTATCTATGTTATTTTACCTTTTAAAATATTTTTATCCTTTTAACCTTAATACATTTTAACTAAAAAATGAAAAAAAACATCAATTTATTTTAAAATAAAAAAAATATTATAGTTTCTTTTAATTTTCTGTCCAAATTCTGACTAAATTTTCTGGTCATTTAGCACTTTTCTTTTATATTTTTGTTAAATTTTTGAAGTAGCAAATGTTAAAGAATCTAGGTAGACAGCATGCGATTTTAGTTCCCACACAGAAGCTCACGAGAACAAACATTCTTTTGGGAATCAATGTTAGATTCTTAAACAGTGAAAAACATTTTTGTTGGCAAAAAACTATACAACAATTAATAATACAGTTTAATCACGATTATTTTAAATTTTTTTAGAAAAACAAATAAATTTAAAATTTTATTTTTTAAAATCACGATTAATAATTTAAGACGAGAAAGTTAAAAAAAAAAAACATTATGAGTTATTGAAAACAGTAAGTTTTGTTTGTAGGGGCGCATTGTGTAGTGCCGGCTGAGGCGTGCTGCTTGTCGGCCCACTTTTACTGTGAAAAGACAATTATTACTTACGTTGTTTTGAATGAATGAATGTCTCCTAATTCTCCATTCTTTTTTCTGACACCTTCTCAATGCGTGCTACTTTCTGTTTCCTATACATCTACTCACTTACTTGTTTGGTATTCGATATTCATATCAAATTTCGATGATAATATGTCAATATTCGATATTCATATTAGATTTCGATAATTTAGTATGCATGTTAATTAGGAGATGTGTTTTTGATGTATTTTTTGTTTTAGTTTATCTGTCTGATTTTGACTTGATATAAGGTTTAAGAAATTGATTTTTTTTTTTTGAGATATTTCAATGAATATTATGAGCACATATGAGATATGTCACTACAAAAAATATTGTTCAAAAGCATTAGTTGTTTCGTACGTATACTGAAGTGCAAAAAGTTATTTTCACATGTTTCTAAAACAAATAAGCTCTTTTCGAGTCAAAGAATTATGATCTAGTGGTATCGATGAGAGTAATTTCAATTCGCTCTATCCCACTACCTCCAACTTTATTAAAAATATCAAAAGACAACATGATTTTCACTAATTTAAAAGGGGAAAAGGGAAAAGAAAAGCTTACTAGCAATATCAAAAGAGTTTATGTTGTTGCAGTCTAAATGGGAAGGCCCATTTCCTTATTTGTATATATCAATAGGTCCAAACTTCTCTATAACCAATGGGTCCACATTGATGAAATTGGGCCTATAAAATCTTACTCAAGTGGATCTTCTTACACCCACCCATTGGTGACAAGTTCTAATTTTGATGCTTGTGATTTTTGATTAAGTATATTTAACTTTTAATCGATAGATGTGTATTTTTTATCCCTCGAATTGTGAATTAGAACAAATTTAACGAATTATTAAATGCTAAGCCATTTTCTTATCGACGATGTATCATTTTAAATTTGCATTGTTACACCATTATTTAAGGAAGATATCACGTATTTCCAACATAAAGATAAAAAAAAAAAAAAGATACAAATTTTAATTAATTGAAAATTACATGTATCAAAACTTATATTACAAGGATTAAAATCAAAATTCATCGATGAAATCGAGAGAGTATAAAGAAGCCCAATGGAAGCCCATTGGGTTGAAGTTAGCCGTACACTGAACAAACAAGCCCAACCAAAAATAGAAAAACAGAACCATTATTAATGTGAATTGGGACTCAACAATTTCTCACTTGATTCTTTTTGAAACATTATAGTCGGTTTGGTGAAACTTCAAAAAATAACTTCATTTTAAAAAGTATTTTTTGTCAAGTTCTTTGAGAAAGTACACTTGAAAAATTACAATTTATGTCTGCCTAATTAATTTAAAATAGAGTTGTACTCACAAAAATTAATTAATAATATCTCTTTTTCCTCATAATTTATTTGTGGTTGTTGTTTATGTTTTGTGAAAATGATAAATTTGTTGCAAAAAAAAAAGGAATACGATGTATATGAAGAAAAAAAGTCATTTTGTTGATGAATCTTTGTGATTATCATTTTATGTATTCCATCGATTCTATTCTCTAGAGTTCTTAGCGATTTCAAAGTTGAAGCAACATCGTTTCACATTAATCTTCTAGAAGAACTCTATTGATAGCTCGAACTATATTGTTGATATTGAGTCCATGTGCTTGAGAATGTCTTCACCAAATGAACCAAAAAAATGATGTATTACCATAGTTGTAGTTGTTGGGGGGTAAGTAGTCCCATTACATATGAACTCTATTTGTTGGTTTTGGTTAGCTCATGTTACTCATCAATTCTATCACAAGAATTATGTGACAAGGTAGTATAATTGGATAAATATGTCATTTTGGAGATTTGGCTGCCTTTGATTGGTCTTTAATTTAATTGAGGACTGATGTATTATTTGAACACGTGAAATCATCTTGTTCGTTTTGGAGTTTGTTTGAAATATCATGTCACTAAATACGTGACATAATCTTGGACCTTCAAATGAATTGAACCTTAATTAGCTTGAATTAATAAAATAAGCTTATTTAATTTGTGAAATCTAAATTAATTGCTCAACCCCAAATAAAATTTAATCGTTAATCCAAATTTAGTATGGATTAGACATATAAGTGTCATGTGTGCATATATGCTTATATGACTAATACGGGTTGTGATGAATGATTAGGATTTCTCTATTCTCAACTAGATGTTTCATGTTTGAATTTTTGAGAATGAAAAAAATGTATTGTGAATGTCGACTCCAGAAATGACTATACGAATATAAAAAACCAAGGAAATATATTTGCATGTAATTATGTATGCAAAACTAAAATTAAGAAGGCTTATCTAGTTATCTAATTAGCACATATTGTGAAGTTAAATATTCTAAGGGGTTTTCTCTTTTCTTTTCTTCAATCATTTTAGTGTTTGGTCAAGGTTTTGGAATCATTTAGGTGCATAAGATGCTTCCTTTCACCAAGTTAAAGGTACTTTTTAACAATAATGAGATATATATATAATTATTATATATAAAAATAAAATAAATTTTATAGTGGCAATTAATAAGTGAAGAACAAAGGTGTATTTTTTAGGTTCTGACACATAGAATCTCTAATCCACAAGCTAGTCAAATTGTAAGAACCAATGATAAGAGAAACACCCCATTTTTCTACATTTGTCTCTGTTATATTCCTCATTTCAATAAAAAATAATAATCATAAAATAATGAAATTTTCGTATTCGATGTTTGATACTTGTAATGAATTTCAATTATTTTAAATTTCCACATTGTAAAATCTATTAAAGGGTGAAGTATTCATTGCCAGCGTTTTTTTTTATATTGAAAGTTTAAATTCTAAACTTTTAATTAAGGAAGAAAATCTTTTATCTTTATGGTGATTCTACTTTTCAAAATTGATTACATTGAGCTTCAAAGTTTGAAATTTTTCAAAAATAGAACATTTTCATGTACTTTCAGGCCATTTATATAATTTATCAAGTACTCATATTTTATTTTGTTAAATAATAGAGAAGAGTTATATTATTATTATTACTAATAAAATAGAATTAATAGAGACATGCATTAAACTCTTATTCCCATTGGGTGGCATGTGGACCCCCAAGAGATAATTTTCAATTTTTCAATTATGAAAGCCTCAAAATGGGTGGACCCCACACACTTCTTTGGTCAAGGCCTTTTATTTATATTTATTTTGGTCAAGAATATCAACATAGTGAAAACTGACCACATAGTGGGTCACCTAACAATATATATACTCATCAATATAATTAGAAAAGAGGAGGTGGCAAAATTAACAATCTAATGATTATTTGTGTTCTTAATTTAGGGGTCATTTGATGTTGGAATTATTAATTACACAGCATTAAATCTCACATAAGATAATATAATATTTGATTCATCACATAATTGGAAAATAACATAGATAAAAAAAATTTAGTATCTGCAGCAAAGATAAATTAAATTCGAATTTTCATCCGAATTCTTTTTTCATTGCGAGAGAAATCGATCTGTAATTAATTAGGAGGAAAAAAAATTCTTGTTTGCGTAATTAACGCAACATTTGATTGGCAATATTAAATGATATATACTTGGATTAAATGAAGTGAAAATTTGTGTATTGTTTATACGAGATAAAAATATAGTGGTAATTCATGCATAACATTATTAATAACCATATAACAAATTATCACATTTAAGAATCTTTCAAAACACATTTATCTACGAAGAAGAATTTATTACGTATTAATATTCTATATATTTTCTAGATATCTACTCTAATATTTATGTTTGTAAGGTATTACTCCGAACAAGAATAATAGAGTAAGAGATTGTCCGTAAATTTAAATTTTGTAAATAAATTTTAAGGAATAAGTTTTGTAAATGTTTTTCTCTTAATCGATCGTTGGATTCTCATGTACATTATCTACTAAACTTTGACCAAATCGTTTTAACTTTTTCTTCCTAATCAAGAATTTCCACATGATCGTCCAAATACACTAGACACCCCCCCCCCCCCGAATAGACACATTTGTATCCATAATTTTTCATTATTTCATATACAATGTCTTTTTATTCCAACAGTTAACTATCAATCTCACAAAGAAAATATGAAAAAAGTCATTTCTTTTTATTTAATCTTGATATAAGTAAAAAATAAGTGAAAATTCAGTTTTATTAGGCTATAGATTGATCCAAAGAACGAGAATTGACTTTCTTAAAAGAAAGATGTTTGAATTAGTTTTTTCTTTACAACAAGAATAATAGTTAAGAATATATGATAGTCGACATATTCAATTTTTACTGTGGATTTGGATATTAATTTCTTAAAAAAATTTCAACAAGAGTTAGGGACTAAGTTAACAAAGTAGTTTTAAAATTTTGAAATCCAAGACAACGATTTGATTTCATAATATGATAGTGATAAATTTATAAAACTTTGTATGAGTAGGAAAAATATAAGTTTAATCATATTCAACAATCACATTGCATAGAAAAGTGACAAAAGCAACTTTTCTTAGCACGATTTCTTTGAGCAATGCTTATTTTTCTTAAACTACCAATCTTTTAATTATTTTCCAACAATTTTGCATCAACTTGGTAAAAATAAAAAATAGAGTTACTTTTTTTGTCATCTTTTATTCGTGAGAATATTTGTTATAGGAACTTTATTTATTTATCTAATAACTTTATTCGATTTTTGTTGTAAAAGAAAAAGATATGGTGGAGAGAAGGGAATCAAAGAATAAGAATTTCTTTTTTTGTTGTCCTTGTACAATCTCCACTATGTAAAAGAGGGGGTAGGGGGTCCAAACAATTCCTAGTTTGCTTTTTCCCTTTTATTTAGGGAATTGACTTCTTTTTTTTTGGCAAAAAAAAAAAAAGTGTCTTGTGAAAAAAATTGTGTTTTTTTTTCTTCCTTTTTGTATATACATCGCATAATAAACTCAAGAATCGTGATGTATATGAAAAGAAAATAAAAAGTAGGCACTGTCTTTTTCTAATGCTTCAAGAGAGGGGCCAAATTTTATTTATAATCTTATCCACTGATTTATGCAAACCATATAATAGTAAGGTATAATTAATGTTCTCTTATCACCGTTGAATGTTTGTGGTTGAGTGATAAGTATTTATTCATTCTTATAAATTAGAGGTTTTGGAGTTCGAGTTCTAAATGTAAAGTCGTCTTTGATAGGAAACAATTTATCCCTCTCCAAAATTGAAATTTTCTATCGCGAATTCTCATTTGAATCCTAAAGCGAGTACCAACCATTGGATGAAATACCAAAAAATAATATTCTAATCACCAACTATAGTTCATTGTGGTATATGCTTAATAGGAGGTTCTCAAATTTGAGCCTATAGTATATGGATAAATTTATCTGTTAGAGAGCGTTTTCTTTTAACTATAAAACTTTTCAACATAATTTTAGATATAATCGACTTCAATATGAATATCGAAAGAAAGTGGAAGAAGCTAATATATATTCTCTCCAATGTTTTTTCCCACATTTTATTCAATCCACCACTAAATCTTATTAATTATATTTTTGGGTTCATGTTTTGAGTCAAGCCATATGAACTTCTTTTTAGCAATTATATTTGGTTTATGAAAAAGTGACAAAGGAAAAAAGGAAGAAAAATTTAAGGAAATAAAAACTTTTGCCTCTTTGACATTGGCATGATTGCAAGTGAAATAAAAAGTCAAATATGTTTGTCCCATATTTATTCTTCCATTAATAATTAAAAGATGGAACGTGGTATATATGTGAATGATTATATTTATCCATTTATATTATTATGTTTTTAAAATTCCCTTATAAAATCATAGACTTTATAATTTATGAAATGTAGTGTGCCAAACACCGACCCTCACTTTTTTATTTTTCCTTCCACTAACTCATCATTTTCCTTCCATTTATAATTTTTATTAGTTTGGAACTTCATATAAAAAATAGTGTTATTATATGTTAAGGTGGAATTATCAATTATGATGTTTGGATGATGTCATATGTATCTCATTATTCAAAAGCTGGCTTTGTGTCAAACATAATACAAAATGTGTGACGGTCCAAAACCATGAAACGTATTGTCCGCTTATCAACGCAATAAATTTGTCTTTGATGCTACATCATCATTGATGCCAAACACGCATATTGTTAAGCTTCTTACTTTTTTCTTCTTATTTTGATATGAAATTCGTCTTTGAAAACTTAATAATCTAGAATCCCTGTCGGCTGCCAGTCCTTCTTCGTTACTATCCTCGTCAGATGTAGGTCCTCCTTGATCATGGACGTCATAAGATAATACTTATCTTTGAATGTGTTACTTGTAAAATTCCTTTTTTAAAAAAAGATTGATTCGATTATTCGGAAAAAAATCAATTTGAATATAAGGAATAAATTCTGTAATGCATATAACTCTTTAAAGAACACACTTTTTGGAGCACCATGGATGCCCTAAACGTCAGCTTATCCTTCAAAGCTTTTATTACTAATTTCCATTTTTCCTTTTAGAAAAATAAAATAAAATATAATATATAAAAAAAAAAAATATATATATATATATATTATTTTTATACCGTCATTTTAATTAATCATTATTTAGAATATTAGTAGTTGATCAATCGATTGACTATGTTTTTTCACCTTGTTGATGAAAATCTGATCCTCCCTTATAATCTCCTCCAATATACCCAGTGTAAAAATAATAATAAGGTTGAATAGATCAAAACCTCACTAAATTTGACGAGTTTTATTCAATATACACCTAAATTTTATGTTGACATATTATATGTATTTTCATTTAATTTTTAACTACTATATATTCATTTATTTAAATGCTAAAGTTGTATTTTTAAATTTGATATAAATACAAGTATTTAGTGGATATACAGTATATGGCAGTGTGAGTAGAAGTAATCTAGGGAAGTGTACTAAAATCTTTTTGGCAGTTGGGACTTACCTATCAATGAGCCAATTTTTATTAGTTGAATAGAAGGACATCAAATGAACTTGTGTCGTAATATTATTGGCTTGTCAATTTTCATATTATTTTATTAGTAGGAGTATGTTTTATCTCATAATTTTTTTTCACCACATATATCTCCTCAGATATATATATATTGATTCTTATCATATCATAAAGATAAACCAACTAATTATGGGCTAAGAATATTAGAAGATTATTTATATCTTTAATTAGCTATATTGTTCGGATTTTTAAAAATATCAGTGAATGCATGTTGAATTCTCCAAAAATAACGTATTTTTAGAGAATTCGGTATAGATATTGTTTTAAAAATTTTAAAGTAAAAAATCCACGCAACTTAAATTTTTAGTCTATTTTTTCAATAAATAACTAGACTACAAAGTCTCACTTTTTTGCTCTTTTTGTTAATACATTAATTAATTACTATCGTACAGTATTAAAAAAATAAAAATTCATCAAACATATCTCATTGCACAAAATTATTTGAGCGAACTTTTATTGTTGTTCAACTAACACATATATCGAATAACTCTGGCTATCAAACTTCCAACAATTGAGAAAAGTTCACAAGATATTGCCATAATTTCCCCATGAACTCCATTAATGAGTTGATTAAGGAGGAAATAGTGGAATTAGGGGTGCAAAATTTTGATGTTTGTAGCACAATTATTAAACTAGTCTACACTTGTGGTCCTACCTCATCTAGTTTTTATTTTTTTAAGGTGGATGTTTAATAATATAATATTTTCCTATCTTCTCTTGATATGGGCTGTCATTACAAGGCATGGATATATTGAGGTGCAATATATAGGACATTACTTATTGTTTTATACTCATATACTAATAGTAATAATATTCTTCCTTTTTAGTTCACTCATTAATCGTTTACTTTTTCCAATAATAATAATAATAATAATAGAGGTATAATACTATAATTTATGACAAGACCTTCAAATATTGATTCTGAGGTGAATATAGCGCTTTAAGTTACAAATTCGTATGAATATAATAACGTAACTTTGAATACAATAAATGATCAAAATATCTTAAGATAATGTTATTATCAGTCAGAAAAATTATGTATATTTTAATATTACCAAAGACTTTAAAGAGAAAATTAAAAGTCAAAAACCAAAATTAAACCCTGCTGTTTAATAGAGACTGATAAGGGTAGTTTTATAGCCATTAGGGTAGCACCACAATATAATTAAGGCCAGCTTGAGTGTCCATTTAATAAATCTTATCAAAACAGATGGAAGTTGGATTATTTGAATGCCTCATTTAATTATGTATCACAATCAAATTGTCGTTTGTTTTGATACTTTTAAAAATTGTTATAGCAAAATATTACTACAAACAACATATAATATATAATATAGCATAACATGAAAATCAATTTTAAAGAAATTTAATTAGTATCCGATTAAACTATACGTAGATAACACGCAAACAAAATCAATAGATCACTATTATTATATGTTGTTTCATTTGCTCAATATCGTATTATTTTGTTGTTATATTTTCTTGCTATCATACTTTTGTTTCTTTTCTATCGATCCGAATGTCTATCAGAAATAATCTCTCTATCCCATTAAAAATAAGAATAAGATTTGCACATGTCCTACGTATCTATTTCAAACCTCATTTATGAAATTACACTTATCGATATGTTCCATTTAAATAATTTTACCTTGAATTGAACAATTGAAGAAGATAATTTAAGTGAAACAAATGCAGCTCCAATTTTTCTTCAATTATTACTGCTGCTAGTAACTAGCTATGTGGCCCATGTCTACAAAAATTGTGATAACAGCTTGGACCATTTCAGAATATTATAATATGGACCAAAATTTGTGCAACTTTTTTTGTAAAAAAAGAAAGAAAGAAGAAAATAATGGGAGTACTACATGAATTAAGATGAATATTTATTTTATTTTTAGAGATATGCACCAAATATGTAAAAATGAAAAAAAGACAATTTGATGCACTAAATTTTCGAAGTAACACTTGATGATCGAGGCATTCCTTTATTTTAGTTTATTTTTTTTTATTATGATTATTTATTCAGTTTTAGCAATTATAAAACCAACCAAAAAAGGTAATAATTTACTAAGAGTTAGTTTGAAAACATATAATAATGAAAGGTTTTATTATGCCATATAAACATGATTGTAGTAAGACAACATGTTGGACAATTTAAAAAACAAATTCATGTAAAACCTAATTTTGAGAAATTTAAAAAGATAAAAATATTATTCAATTGTACACGTGATGGTTAAGAATATCTTTTTAGTAAAATGACTAAAAAAGGTTGACATATACACAAAAATTATAATATAAAATTAATAGCGCCAAAATGAGCCAAGAAAAATTCAACATATTACATGCATTGACATAATGATAACTTTTTTTCATTGTAAATAAACTAATCAATGAGGAAATATCATGCTACATATTGGTCATCATCAACATCAAATTGCTAATTGTAGTTAAAACTCTAATTAATCATAATTACAATAATAAATAAATACCTAAAACTTTAATTTATATTCATGTACGTGGCATAAACTATCGTTATCATTTATGTGATTATACACGGCTACTGCTTTTTGTAAATAACTAAAATAAGCCACACAAAAAAAATTTGGCAAGACTATAAATAAGTATATGGATTTTATGGTAATTTTTTTTTTGAGTATTATTGAAAATTCGTGAATTGTTTTTTTTTTAAAATGACTTTTTTCTATATTTCGAACTTAAAATATGGAGTCGCTTTTTAAAAAAAATTATATCCTTAAAATGAGACTTTTCAACACAAACTAAAATTAGTCGATCTGAAAAAACATAATAAAAGTGAAGCATGGCATGTTCATTCTCTCATGCACAATATCTTTTTGAGATGGGCAAATAAACATATAGGTGTGCTGAACAAACAGAAGTGGTTGAGTCATCTGTATTATTTATTTTATGATTAAAACTCTTCATTAAAATTGATAAATATTAAGTAGCTATACCTACTAAAAATAGCACCTTTCCCTACAAATTGAAATTTCATGAGCCTAACATGCTGAGTTCAAACTATCAATTTTGTTAGTTGAGACTTAGTCTTAAATTCATTTAATAAAATAATATGTTAATAGTTTCATATTCACCAAATATAGGAAAAAACTAATTCTAATATTAGCAAATAGTAATCATAATGGCTTGTAAAATGACTTCTTTTAAGTAAATTTCCATTTTCTCTAGTTTAATGTTTTGTTCCTTGAGGTATAATGCATTATAAAAGTCATAACATGTAATTAAAAGAAACAACAGAACTTTATAAAAGAGTAAAACTATGAAACAACAAGATTAATAGAAGAGGAAAAAAGACCGGTACACTAAGTTCTTACTATACGCAATATCTACGAAAAGATAGTCTATTATATGCATTCTTATCCTGCAAACTGCAAAAGGTTATTTACACAGCTCAAACGCATGATCTCATGACCACATAACAATAACTTTACCAAATATATTAAAAACTCCTTGTATCCTACATATTTCTCAGTATAATTAAATGCACATAAATTAATTTGAATACGACTATTATAATGTATCTTATGAGAAAAATGTTGGAATCTTCATTGACAAATTCACAAAATGATAATTTAAGAGCAAATATTCATGCTACTAATTATTTTTTCTGTTTTAAGAAGTCAATATTTTGCAGTTCTATTGTGAAAAGAGAAATAAGATAATGTAACAAATACAACAATTTTTCAAAGTTAGATCAAAATCAAAAGCCAAATAATAGCATTCAAACCTCAAAACTTTACAGACAATATTGGTTAGCATATATAGTTGTTCACAAATGTTCACATACATAAGAATACACAAATGCTTCTCTCTCCAACTTACTCTCTCTCTCTAAAGACAGGCTGGAAGGATCCAAACCCCCAAACCCCACTTACATTATTAACAATTAATAATATTTTCACTCAAAGCAAATGAAAAAAAAAAACCTAATACACAAACAAACACTTAAATTTGTCTCAACTGACAAGTAAACACTCCAACTTAATTTTAAGTTGTATTTGTGTCTCGTGGACACCTGATACTTATAGGCGTCTAGATTGTTATTTTGTAAATTGGATTGTTCAACTGACACAGTAGAGATGAATTAACTTAACTGACTATTGAACACTCCAACTCATTTTCACAGTGTCTCGTGGACATATTATGTGACTAGATAAGTATTTTGTAAGTTAGATTATTCAACTAACACCGTAGAAATGAATTGAGTTGTCTAGATGTCTATATTTATAATCCAAGTATTTTTACTTGCTAGCTAAAATTAAATTTGAGTGTCTGATTATGTATTACGGAGAAAAAAACATTAACAGTGTTATAATAAAACTAAAGGGAAAAACAATATAAAGAAAAAGTTGAGAAATTAGACAAGTAAAGGAGGTTTAGCTTCTTTCCTTTTCCCCCCTTCTACCTTTCTTTTCTTCCTGCTATTGCTTAAGCATCTTTTTTCTCACTTTTTGCTCTTCTTATCATTCTTCTTCACTCTTTGGTAAAAAAATAAAAAATATATATTTTTTTCCTTGCTTTACTTTGATTCCATACTTCCCACTACCTCCTATATTTCTTTACATTTCTTCAGCTAAAACCTGTTAGTAAAATCTTTGATTCTTGATAGTTGTTGTTGTTGCCTATCTGGCATTGATCATTTGATCACAAAGTCTAATTCCTTTTTCTTGGGATTTGCTCTTTTTCCTAGAAATTGTCTTGGACCTTAAATACCTTAAGCTTAATTCTTTGTTGATCCCTTCTTGGTTCTGCTGTTTCAAGCTTAAAAATCTCATCTTTCTTGTTTTGCAGTTCCAAGATTGTAACTTTTTTACTTCTTCAGCTGTTTGGGTTTCTGGGAATTCCTCCTTTTCTTGTATTTCTGTTTCTTGAGAATTTACTCTTGTTTTCCCCCCTTTGTAATGGTCTAGTTCCCTGTGTTTTCTCTGTGTAAAAAAAGTTCTTAACTTTACTGTTCTTCTTTTAACTATTAACTGATTTCTGTGCTGAAAATTGGGTTCTTGATTCCATGGGACTTTGTCATGGAAAACCTATTCAATCCCCACAAAACCTGTCTGAAAATCCCATAATTCCCATTGATAATGAGCAAGAATTGAATTCCCACACTGGGAAAACACCAAAATTCCCTTTTTATAGTCCAAGTCCTTTGCCTAGTGCATTCAAGAACTCTCCTGCTAATTCTAGTGTGACTTCAACACCTTTGAGATTTCTCAAACGTGTACCACCATCACCAGCTAAGCATATTAGGGCATTACTTGCTAGAAGGCATGGCTCAATTAAACCTAATGAAGCTACAATTCCAGAAGGGAGTGAATGTGATATTGGATTGGATAAGATTTTTGGGTACTCAAAGAATTTTGATAGTCACTATGATCTTGGAGAAGAAGTGGGAAGAGGGCATTTTGGTTATACTTCTGCAGCTAAGGGGAAAAGAGGGAGCTTGAAAGGGCATGATGTAGCTGTAAAAGTTATCCCAAAATCAAAGGTTTGCATTTTATGCTGTATCCCATTATTTTTTCTTAAACTAAGGGGCAGGGGAAGGGGATCACAAGGTGGGGAACTTGTGGGGGAATCAAACCCTCGCCAACAAGGTGAAAGTTCAGATAGTTGATATTGTTACTGAGCTACTAAGATTTTCCTATTGTTTCCCAATTAGTATGAATTTTAATTCTATATGACCTGTAAAAAAAAGGTAAGACTTTTGTTTCTATATGTGGTTTGGATGCTGAATCTTGTTCAATTCCTCATTTGTCATTGCTGCTGATTGTAGTTTCTTCTGGTTGAGATGTCCTTTTATTCTATAGTACTTTGAGGTGCAAAGTGTTTGGTGACTTAGAATGAGGTGATGACTGCAGTCTTTCTGCAGAAATATAGTGGATGATTTCATTTTTCCAACAAATTTTGGTTCCAGAAATAGTTGATAAGGATGGTGTGTAGATATGACACTTGGGCTAACTCAATTCCAAAATTTAGCTCATGAGCGGAGGATTGTCCAAGTCCATATAAGCGGACCACAGTCCATTCTCTAGCCAATGTGGGACTCTAACCAACTCTAACAGATGGCAAGTGAGCTAGATAGATTTGTCGGAAATTCCAGCATCAGGATTATGAGAAATTGACCTTGGCCAAAGTGAAACTTACTGTGGATTTTAGTAGACAGTCCAGAACATTTGGTATTGAATTTTGTGTTGTATAGTTTGGTACCTATCAAAAAAAAGTAAAGGTTGACTTACAGCTTGATGCTTCTTCGAAGCACATCTAATCATTTCTTGTCAACTGTATTTACTTGATGCTATCCTGTTATTTTCATGCCTAGAGCAGTATCACCTGATTGTATTATTTCTTTGTTTAATGAGACTGAGGAATCTTTTGCAGATGACTACAGCAATTGCAATTGAGGATGTAAGGAGAGAAGTCAAAATATTGCGTGCTTTAACAGGACATAGGAATCTGGTTCAATTCTATGATGCCTATGAGGATGAGGAAAATGTTTATATAGTCATGGAGTAAGTTGAAATTGTCAATCTTAATGCTGCCTTTAGTTGTGTTTCAGGGTAACTTGTCATTCTTCAGCATTCTGACATAAATGAATTTGTCTTATTTGGTCTACGTCCTTCCAAATGTTTGCATGGCTTGTCATGTTATCATAAGAGAAATCTATTCTAGTTTATCATTTTTGTCTTTTATGTTTTCTGCATTTGTGTGTACTTATCTTTGTGAGATCTTCTTCAGGTTATGTAAAGGAGGAGAATTGCTGGACCGGATACTTGCAAGGTGGGTACTAAAAATATTTTCAACTTAGCATGCTCGGTATTCTCCTATGTGAATTTCCTGACTCCAGTTTCTTTTGAAGGGGTGGGAAATACTCAGAAGACGATGCCAAAGCTGTCATGGTGCAACTTCTAAGCGTGGTCTCATACTGTCATCTTCAAGGAGTTGTTCATCGCGACCTAAAGCCTGAGGTAATGGAGTTTTTTTTTAATCTACATATTATACTCAAATATTCATTTGCAATGAACACTCTACTTATGTTTAGAACTCCTGAATGAACCTAAGGAATAGAGTCAAGTTTACTAGTTTGCACAAATTTTGTTGATGGACATTAAGTGCACGAATGCAACCACAATAGCATGATTAACAACCTCAAGTATCAAAATAAAACACTCAAGGCATCATCATCATCATCATCATAGTAGTTATATGACTCTCAACTTAATAACTGATATATTAATCATGTGCAACAAGTTTACAGTAGATGGAGCGAGTATTCCTGGATTTTCCATTTTATATGTGCAATTTCATATGGATACCTAGGATCCTGCCCAACTAATTAGGTGATTTAAAGATCATTCATGAGTTATTTTGGTAACATATTATTACATGATGAATTCTGACAACCCAATTACAATTTTGCATAAGCCCCTGTAAAGTATTGAGAGAGTCAAATCAGCTCAACCAAATCAAAATGCTTTCGGAGGTTTGTGTATTGGACAGACCACTGAAGAAATTAGTTATGGTCTGCATATTTTCTTACGGTATCTAATGGAAATTTCCAGGGTTTCTTCTAATCCCATCATATATGTGAAACAAATGTAGTGTCATTTCTTTCCTACCTCACTCTATGTTTCGTATGCTCCTATATTTCTTTGGTTTCCAAGCTCATTATATTGACAGTTGTTCTTGTGTGCTATTCAGAATTTCCTTTTCGTTTCTAAGGATGAGAACTCTCCTTTAAAGGCCATTGACTTTGGTCTCTCTGATTATGTAAAACCAGGTAAAAGTTAATGCATACAACATTTATCATTTCTTATTTTGTGCTTGCAGCATGCCGTAGTTTGACTAACGGAAATATTTGCAGATGAAAGGCTTAATGATATTGTCGGAAGTGCATACTATGTTGCACCTGAGGTTTTGCATAGATCTTATGGAACAGAAGCTGACATGTGGAGTATTGGTGTAATTGCCTATATTCTTCTTTGTGGAAGCAGACCTTTCTGGGCGCGGACAGAGTCTGGTATATTTAGGGCCATCCTGAAAACTGATCCAAACTTTGACGAATCCCCTTGGCCCTCTTTGTCTTCTGATGCAGTAGACTTTGTAAAAAGATTGCTGAATAAGGATTATCGCAAAAGGCTAACTGCAGCTCAGGCTCTCAGTAAGTCTCCTTGACAATGTAGACCTTACAATTTTGGAATTAGGACATACCTAGACCAGTTTCAAGTTCCTTAATGTCCTTGTTGAGTGTTGTCTCGAGCAGAACTCGTCATAACCATATATGAATGCACATAATGACTTCCTGATTTAACCACATTACCTCTATTGTTTCATATTTATGTTTATTATTGCAGTATCAGACTTTAGCAGCATTACAGATTTCTTAACCTGTCTCATTTCTTCTGTAGGTCATCCTTGGTTGGCTGGTCATCATGACGTGAAGATTCCGTTGGATATGATAGTATATAAGCTTGTAAAAGCTTATGTGTATTCTTCTTCTCTTAGAAAAACTGCTTTAAGGGTATGTATATCTGTTCTTGTAAAACTTGCTTCTAAGTTCAGTAGTCATATAATTTAGCCAAAAAATCTAATATGACCACTTCTTGTAAGTACTGCCATGCCTTTCGAGGCGTGCTAAGGTCAGATAAATTCTTCTGTGTTCCCTTCTCTTATGTTTCTTCAACCTCTTTTCCTCGCCCCTGCCCCCAAAAGCAACAGGAGCATTATGTGATCAGCAGGGTTCTAATATAACCTGTTCAGTATTTCTGTCATCCTGTAAATATATACAGAAACATATTTTTCCTGTCATGGTGTCACCGAGAGATTATAGTATATAAGTAGCAAAAAATGTGATGTCATAAGCATCATATAGTCACACAACCTTGGAAATATGACAAATGAAATTATTTTGACTTCTAAAGAAATGTTAGCCCCTTTATTTGTTAGCTGTATGATTTATCGTTTGCTTCTACTGTAACAGGCTCTTGCTAAGACAATGACTATACCACAACTAGCTTATCTTCGTGATCAATTTACACTATTAGGGCCAAGCAAAAGTGGACTTGTAGCTCTACCAAACTTCAAAATGGTAAGCTCTCTATCATCAACCATCATTGTTCCAGAAAAAAATAAAAAGAAACTAAAGAGATTGTAGGTTCATTTTTGTTTTTTTTCCTCAGTATACTGTTTCTGATTAGTTTAATGATTCGGCAGGCTGTGATGAAGAACTCCACCGATGCGATGAAGGATTCAAGGGTTTTCGACTTTGTTAATACGGTAAGCTTCCTCTCAGGAAGCTCCTTTGGTTCTATCTTGTTGAAGTGGTGATCTTCATACTTACAATTCTGATAGACATAATGAAACGATGGCAAATTTTGTTGACCGACTTTTTCATGTCCTGTGCAGGTGAGCTCTCTTCAATACAGAAAATTGGATTTTGAAGAATTCTGTGCTGCTTCGATAAGTGTACATCAGCTTGAGGGAATGGAAAGCTGGGAGCAACATGCTCGTCGTGGCTATGAGTTCTTTGAAAAGGAGGGGAACAGACCTATTATGATAGAGGAACTTGCTTCGGTACACTCTCCCTCCTCTCCCTTCTCTCATCGTGATGCTAATAGTAGTACTATAAATATGATGGGGAAGTATCTGAATTTTTATGTTCATCAATAAGATTTAATTCATAAAGGGTAGAGTAATAGCTTACTACATGGCTACATGCATTATTGTTATTTGCTTATGACATCTTCAAGTAAACAAGAACAAGTTGGCATGTACAGACAGTGGTATAGAATTTACTTTTTGGCGTCAAAGCTATGAATTGTTTTCTACTTCTTAAGTAAATGTTAAAGCTTGAGTTTTTCCGAAATAAGTTAAATGTATGATTTACCAAGTGTGGTGGTGCCACGATGACTAAACTTGCCTAAAATCATTTCTTTGAACTTCTTGGTTGACTGGTGTTTGCGATTCTCAGCTTCAAACTTACTAATTTTCATATCTGGTTTATTTAAACAGGAGCTCGGGCTTAGTCCTTCCGTCCCAGTTCATGTAGTTCTGCAGGACTGGATTAGACACTCTGATGGGAAGCTCAGTTTCTTGGGATTTGTTCGGCTTCTACATGGAGTTTCTTCGCGCACATTTCAAAAAGCTTAAAGAGTATAACCTATCTTAATGAAACTTCCCAATGCTTTCAGACTATTCATCACTCGAAGAATCGAAGTCTTGTTGCTTGATCAAATGATCTGTTGAAAGGCGGAAACAGCTAGTTTACGACGAAACTACAGATCCAGTTTGAAAATACATGGCACTAGCAGCAGTATATTTGGTGTCAAATCTTATTTTGTCATGTAATTCTTGTATTCTTCAAATGCTGGATCACATTCCACTTTAAGAGGATTGTACAGATGAGGATAATCAGAAGAAAAAGTTGTAAGTAGTTTCTCAGAAAAGACAGCTGAAAGCTGAGATGAGTTCTTGTGGCTTCTTGCTTAGCATAATAAATTCTCTTTATTGTGTCTGTAACCTTAGATCCGCTCGTGTTAGTCTATTGTCACAATTCTGCTATAATTTAATATATGAACAACCTTAGTGATGGCGCACACAAAATTTTGCAAATCAGGTTAATCTTAGCAATTACAAATACATGTTGTTTAACCATGATTTGGATATAAATGTATATGTAAGATATATTTTATATTTATATTTGATATAGACATTTGATGTGGATAAATTTTTACTAATGAGCCAAATGCTTTTTGACCTTTGAGCTTTTCTTAATTTTAAATGAAAAAACATGTTGTCTAGCAGTTGGGAGTTTCAGAATTAGGTAAATACCCTACCAACATAATTTACCTTAATATCTTATGATCCATAGTAATTAGGAGGGCCACTAATGAGCTGGTTTAAACATATATTAATTATTTCCCTTTAATTAATCCTCAGTGAAATGATTTAAATGGCCAAAATTGTATGATCACACTTTCCTTTTTACAACTTTTTGGAATGGTTGTTACAAATTGTATTCTATCCTGTTTTTTTAAATAAAATTTATGTCTGAAAGTGAATTAAAATTTATTATTTCATAGTGTTAAATTCATTATTATGTAATTATAATTTGTGATCGTGATATTACCTCTTTTTTATTTCTAATTTTCCTCTTACTTATATCTAATATTATTTTACCTTTTTTTATATGATGTGTGACATAATAAAACAATGTCCTTAATTCAAACATTATATTCATCAAAACAATATAACACATTACGAAAACGTTGTCTAACCACCAAAGTTGTTACAGGGACTGATTTGAACTAAAACAGAGATATTAAGTACTGAAATGAAACTTTTAAAAATTTGAAGGTACCAAAGTGAGTGTTCATCCAGATCTTCTTATTTCTTTGCTTCTTCTCTGTAATTCAAGAACCAGAAAAAAAAAAATGGCGATCCAAAAAACCCACAAGGGGAAAACCAAACCAAGATCTCCAACACTTATACTTACAGTTTCCATTGTAGCCATAACTTTGTTATACATAGCTTCAACATTGTTTTCCCCAAATGGGTTCTCTTTTTCCACTTCCATAACCTCAAAAAACTCAGTCTTTTCTAAGAATCGTCGACAACATAATGGGCCTCATAAGTATATTTATTGGGGAAATAGAATTGATTGTCCTGGAAAACATTGTGATACTTGTGCAGGTTTGGGTCATCAAGAATCAAGCCTTAGGTGTGCTCTTGAAGAAGCTATGTTTCTTCAGAGGTAAAATTTTGTTTCCGTCTTTTGGGTTTCTTGAAATTTCACTTTTAGTTTACTTAGTATGCAAGGGGAGCCTTAGTGTAATTTGTAAAACTGTTCTGGGGTTCGAGCTGTGGAAATGGTCTCTTGCAGAAATGCAGTATGAGACTGCCTACAATAGACTCTTGTGGTCTGGCCCTTCCACGGACCCTGTGCATAGAGGGAGCTTAGTGCGCAAGTTGCCCTTTTAGTATGAGGATGATATGAAATGAAGTTCATATCAATGACAACTTGTTTGGGACTGAGGCATAGTTGTTGTTGTTCTGTTGAAATCTAGCTTGCAAAGTTCGAATCTTTTCTATGTTGAAGATGGTTTTACTTGCTGGATGTTTGCTTCTTGATTGCTATAAAAAAAGAAGAGAAGTTTTGGTTAATATATTTCCTTTCAGCTTGTGTGGATTCTTTACATAAGCCTGAGTTGGAAAAGATAAATGTTGATCTTGTACGTAGTATAGGGACTGAGGCGGTCTGAATTTTGTTTTGTCCTTTCAGTTTATTGGCGGTTGAATTGTGACCACCTTATCATATAAAAGAAGAGGGAGGGACTTCAATTTAGTTATATAGGTATTATAGGTGATGATTGAAACAATTTACAAGAACTGTTGCTTTTTTGACCTGGGAATGTACTAATAGCATTTGTTGATTGAGGTAATTTACAATAATACAGTTTGATGATTGTTGCAATTTGCAACGTGGTTTGTTTTCGAGAGATTTAGTTCTTGGGTTCTCTATAATAAAGGTCAGTTTAATTCCTCTGTTAGAGGTATGCTGAAACTTCAAATGTTTTGCTAGAATGAAGTCTGCATCTTATGGATTAGTCAGCTGTTTCAATGAGTGATTTTGATCTTTGGATTAAATTTCACAACAGCAGCAGTATAACATGTTAGCAACTATACTGTTCTTCTTTTTTGATAACCGTGGTGTCCTGGGCAGCTTGTGCACCTTGACAATTCCAGGGGGCACTTGCTAATAGACTCTTTGTTAGCTACTATTCTTTTGTGTTTATGTTGATGAAAGAAAATTTGATCCATTCAAAGATGGACATCCTAGGATCATCTGTACTAAGCTTATGGACATAAGACTTGACATGCATGCAGCAATTAGTATTATCTTACAGTTGATTTGGATAACCACATATCTCTGTGCACAATTTGTTGTTTGTGTTGCTTCCAGACACAAACCATACATTTGGTTATGGCAAGAAAACAATGCATTTTAAGATGTGTTTTAACAGTTCGAACATTTCTTTTATGAAAGATGTATTTGAAGTTCTACTTATCCTATAATAGGCTACTACTTGTTGCAGAACATTTGTTATGCCTGCGAGGATGTGTATCAATCCGATCCACAACAAGAAAGGAATTCTTCACGGGTCCGGCAATTCAATTTCTGAGGAAACTGAGGAAAGGTAATTTTTCTGTATTAGTGACATGATGGAGTTCTTTGATTAGGTTGCATCCATTTCTGAGGCAAGTTACATTTTCATTAATAATGGCAAGGTGGAGTTCATTAAATTGTTGCATCCAATTCCGTGTAAAACATACGCATTAGAAAATTGATAAAATGTCTCTTATAATTATCTAAAATATACGTCGATGAATTTAATAGAACGGCAGAATATATATGTGATACATTATAGTCGTGCATGGCCGTATTCAGTAATGAGTAATTAGAGTTTCAATATTGTTGTTTCAGTTGTGCCTAAGATACAAAGAACTAGATTATGTATGCTGATGTGATATATGCTTGACAAGCATTTGAATGCTACTTTTATCTGTTTCTGGATTACCTGTTAAAATAAATTGTTTAACAATATTAACTTACTGACTTCCTATGTGTCCATCTAATTGTCAGGTGGGCGGATAGTTCGTGTGCTATGGATTCTTTGTATGATCTGGACCTCATCTCTGACACTGTACCTGTAATTTTAGACAATTCTGAAATGTGGCATCATGTCCTGGCAACAAGCATGAAGTTAGGTTCTAGAGGGGTTGCCCACGTTGAAGGAGTTAGCAAGACTGATCTCAAAGAAAAAAGTTCGTACTCAAACATTTTGCTTATCAATCGAACTGCAAGCCCGCTTTCTTGGTAAACGTCCTCTCTCTCAAGTTGCCCCCCTTCAAGTGATTAGACATTGTGATGGCCGATGCACGAGTTTATCTTTTCTCTTTTCTATTTTTCTTTTCTAGTGGAAGGATAGTATCCTCCTAGCATTTGGAACTATCCAGCCCATTCCATCAATGGATTTAATTCCATTGTTTTTTCTGATTGCAAAACCTGTATTTAATCTGTACAGGAAAACAGAAAAGAAAATATACTATGCCAAGATTAGTTCACGGCTGCTCAAAAGTTGTATTAGTTGTTTAATTTATTTATTTTTGGTTTGTATCCTTTATAAACCAGTTTGACGTTAGGTACTCGCTCATGTGCAAACTTTCATGTTCTAGGAGAAAATGGAGCTTGTAGCAGGGGATGATTTGCTTATATTTTTTTGACTTTTAGTATAAGACCTCCTTTTGAGTTCTAATAGATTTACTGTATATATTAATCATGGTAATCATTCAGGTTTGCAGAATGCAAGGATAGAAAAAATCACAGCTCCATTCTTCTGCCATATTCATTTCTTCCTTCAATGGCCGCGGAAAAACTACGATATGCAGCAGAAGAAGTTAGTTAACTGCATGTCCTTCAACTACTTAAATCTACTTTGTCTCTATCATCTGTGTGAAAATGAAATCCTTTAACACTGTTTTCTGTTAGCAGTAGAACTAGATTGCTGTCACATCTTTGACATGTTTTCTCTATATGTTGAGTCCACCGGATTAATGATCAAACATCATATCTTGAACCTTTTTTTGTTTTAGAACAACAAATGCATATTATAGTTTCTTTCTCTATTAGCTTCCTTATATAATATGCTTCTAAGTTTTCCTTTGTTGCATAAATGGCTGTGAAAGTTACCGCCTTAATATGTTTTGATGGATTCTATCATTTTCTATAGATCAAGAAGCTGCTTGGTGATTATGATGCTATGCATGTTCGAAGAGGTGATGTTCTGAAGACGAGGAAGGACAGGTTTGGGGTTGAACGAAGTAAGCACCCTCATTTGGACAGGGATACTCGTGCAGAGTTTATTCTATGCAGGATAGCAAAATGGGTCCCGCCTGGGCGAACCCTTTTTATTGCTTCTAATGAGAGGACACCAGGTTACTTTTCTCCTCTGGCTGTGAGGTTAGTGATCTTTTCAACTCTTTTAGAGTCTTCCTGTCCTCTACTTGATCTTTGTATACTATAGAAGAGTAATATGCACTGTTTCTTTTGGTTGCTTTCTGCTTTATAACACTTTATTTCCTTATAGTCTTCCTAACACTAACTAGCTTCGGTACACTAGTACCTACAATGTACACTGTCTTTTTCCTCTGAAACATGTAGATGACAAGTATGTAAGGACTTCATAGTTTAATATAATGTTTCTGAGAGACTTTCAGATTTCTATCTGAAAAACTTTGCATCAATTAACTAGATCCTTTTGATTGCATCTTTAGCAATACCCTGATTAAATTGAAGTTGCCGGAGAAGAGGAGGCAGACTTGGATCTCGATGTCATAAAACCATGTATAAGGGAGATAGTGAGAGTGTGGGGTGGATTGGAGAAAATCCAATCACTTTGTACTTGGATCTACTTCATTCCTTTGTCTCGTATGAGATATAGAGCATTCAGACCATTTGGATCTGGCTTTCTTGATAGAGAGCAGGGTAGAGTACGGCTGCTTAGTAAAAAAAATTGTTCCTGGATGCCCCCTGGTCATAGGATGGTTCTGCTGTGTAATCTGATTTAGGGAATTTGTCTTGGATTAGCGCTTGACTTGACTTGTATACCTTTACTTAACAACAACAACAACAACAATGCTTCAGTCCCAATCAAGTATGATTCGGCTAGAGGAATTGTGACTTCTCATGTCGCTCTAGCCCTAAAAGCTCTGTACATTCTGTATTCACTTATAAATCTCTAGCAAGCCTATACCTTTACTTAAAAAGAAAATATCTGCTTAACTTGTAATGACCAGACAAAAGCAAGTTCCTTGATAAACGAATACTGTTGGTCGTAATAGGAGAAAATCCATTTGATCATCTTCTGGATGACCGTAACTATTGCCTGCTATAATCTTTGTTCTTGTACCTACTATTTTCAGGTACAAGCTAGCCTATTCCTCAAATTATAGCAGCATTTTGGATCCATTGATTGAAAACAATTACGAGCTCTTCATGGTAGAAAGGCTTATTTTGATGGGAGCGAAAACATTTATCAAAACAATGAAAGAGGATGATAATGATCTCAGCCTCAGCGATGATTCTAAAAAGAATACCAAGAAATGGGAAATACCGGTGTATACAAGAGACGGTGAAAAATGTTAGCTCTCGGATGCTTGACCACCGGATTCTTGATGAAGAATACCGGCTATTTTGTTCTTCTGTTGTAAAGCAAAATCTTGTGGTTTCCTTTGTGAATGTCAGAGTTGTTAGGTACTAGTTGAGAAAATAGCCTGTTTCTACATGTTGTATGTATATTATGATATGGGCTTCGATTGGACATGGAGTCTAATTGAAAACATGCAGTGTTGATTGGGTCATTCTTTGTTAAATACATGAAAATGGTGCTGCCTGATCAAGAAATGTTAAATTTTATTGATAAGTTGATATATTTATGGTGCTCTTGATACGAAGGAAAATGTTTTCCATGGGAAATGAGTATTTCTTTTTACTTATATTCTGGTGTTAGGTTAGGAGAAAATATTGTCCCAAATCTAAGCAAATACCTTATTGAAGCTTCATCTATGACAAGTTGGAAAGAAGATTGAAAAGAAAAGGACAAAAGTATCTCTATATATACTGTTAAATAAAGTGGAAAACAGATATTAGAAAGAAGCTTTTATTTTCATCTCTTCATAACAAGTAAAGTTTTTATCATGCATAGAAAACATATTCTTACAACACCCTTTTTTTGTGGTTTATACATTCGGTATCCAAAGCTCACTAGCCTGATTAATCCGACTTTAATACATCGTAAGGTCTACCAAAGGGGATGCAATTTCTACCAAGAGTTTCTCCATTTCCAAGGCTCTATTAACCTCTTTCAGTCTTATATGTACATGCATTTAAACACACCAGAGCAAAAATTCTAAAGCCTAATTGTGCTCTATCCATAAGTTGCTTTCTATTTACAATGAGAACAGCTTAAATGCTTTTTGTTTTTGTGCTATTCCAAAGTGTTGTTAGGCAAGAGTCTATTCCACAATGAAATCTCTTTGTCACTATAAAGCTTTCTGATTCCTCCATAAAAACCGTCTCCTTCATTGCCAACTTCTCTATGATCCTTTCTGTTTATCACTGTCTGCCTCCACCTCGATCCCGGGGTGTACTGTTTGAACTCCAACAGCACTGTCTCTGCGATGTAGCTAGTCATGAGAATAGTAATCATGAAATTTCCATTTAATGTACGTACTCGTTGAAGACATAATTAAGTAAATAATGTCTCTTTTATAGTTCAAAATAAGTTGTATTGGAGCTATATATCATGGAAAACCAGAAACTACACCTAACTATTACCCCTGCATTTGAATTTTTCGCCTTCCCTTTTGGGACTCGACAAGTTAACTTCAAATTATGTAACTTACCACTGGCATGACAATGGCAATTCAACTTGCTGCCACTACAAGATTCCAAGTGTCCAACAACTCCATACCACCAACCTGCAGAACAAAGATCAGAATTTTTCGAGTATATTCAATGCTAATAAGATGAAAAACAAATTGTTTTTGGACAAAAGCACACACCATATGCAAACTCTTTGCTTTTTCTCCACTGAATCTCAATGTGATCATCAGGTTTCAGATCATCTAAGCAATCTGATACATGAAGAACATAAGGAAGAGTATCAACAGTTGGTGCTCTTAGTCTATTCCATTCTATATCATCCTCTATCATTCGCCTCCCGTACGATGGATACCTGCAAAATTTATTCATTCACATTTAGGCAAAAGGGCTTAAAGAAAAAAAAAAGAATCTTGAACACATCCAACTATAGTCAGCTGATGTAAAACATACAGTGTATAGCTCCGTGTATACCGGCTAGAAAAAGTAAACAGTAAATCTGTCCGAATGTGTGTGTAAAGATTACCTTGCACTAAAAGTATTTGTTCTACAATCATAGCTAACTTCAGCATCATAGCAAGATAGCATAAAACCAGCATGTCCATTCTGTACCTTCAAAAGAAAAAGCATGATCTATCAGCATTTTGTTCAATAGATGCTTTTTGACAGTAAAAACTACAGGTAACAACCAAATCTGCTACATCAGGTAAATTTACGCTCACATTATGAAAAATTCCGTATATTGTCAGTGTATAAAAGTTAAACTCGTCTGCAATTACCTCGCGGTTAAAAACCTGAGCCGGAAACCAAAACTTTCCAGTCTCAAGAGAAAGGTACCAATCCATAATTGAGCTCATTTCTGAAGAATTTCCAATCTTGCTGTCATCTTCATTTCCTTTTGATCTGTTCCATAAAAGTTTCCTAATCTTCGAAAATTCCCCATAAAGATCTCTTTTTGTTCTTGATTTCTCCAAGATGGAAGCTTTATTTCTTGACACAACATAGCATTGCCATTCTTTATAAGCAGCAGAACCAATCAATTCACCCCATTTTTCCTTAATATGTTTCTCCCACAAATGATCACTTGTGCATTTTTCTCTCAAAGAACTACAAACAGCAGCCATATTACAAAGACCATTTGGTGGAAGCCTCTCAAAAATACATTCCAATGTCAAATCAGGCAAATCCAGTAAAGAAACTCCCTCTTCTTTCTCCACAACATTCTCTAGTTTTGACTTAACATGATCTGTCATAAGTGGCAAATTCAAGAAACTAATAGCATTTCTACCTTTACTAAACCATAAAGCTAAGAACTTTACAAGTTCTTCACTAAACCATACATTTGAGAAACCTCCCATTGGCTTGAAAAATGACTTAGAAACTAGTAATATGAAGGAAAGGCAAGAAATCAAGAAAACAAGCATTGCATTCAAAGAAAAAAGATTGCTTTTTTAACTCAGCTAAGATAATCCAAGAAACTAGTTTATATATATATAGTGAAAAGGGTAAAAAGAAAAATGCTTAGATTGTGAAAATTTTGGCTGAGTTTTCAAATGAGGGAGATAGGTAGATGTACCACACAAGACAAGCTTTAATTAATGAAACTCACAAAACCACAAAAAAAGAGAGATGAAAACAACCAACAAAAAGAAGTTGTTTCTTAAATGTTTTGGTATCCAACTACAGTAAATTGCCCACCAGAAATAAGAGGTGAACAAAATTTGGATGATTTGATCACTAAACAAAAAGAATAAAACTTGAGCAAGAAAACTCAAATTTTATAAACTTTGGTAATACCAATCTTGATATTTCCTCAAGTGACAATGAAAGACAAACAACACTACTTTCTTTTTATATATCTACCTCATATATAATAAGACCACTTTTCCAAGAAACCAAAAGTATAAAAAATAGTTCAAAAAGAATTGACTAAATTTATTAAAAAATATTGAAAGCTAGTTAAAAATGAGGGTGAATACAAAGTATATCCTCAATTTCATCCAAGATTTTGTCAGGACTATGGTTCCCTCTTTAAACTTCTATCCCAATAATAACTTGTTTACATGGCACCTAAGGCCTAAGGGTGTGGTCCACTGATTAACAAAGTAGGTTTAAATTTGAGTTAGAAGTAAAAATATTAATCAATCCATTTTATCTGTCACAGTATACTCAATATCTCGCTTTATGCTCTCGGATCACAGCCTTAATTCCACGTAAATCGAATGGCTTTGAGAACTGTCCTTGACCACTTCCTAGCTACTAGCCTTCTTACTTGTTCAACGAGCCTTTATTTTTTTAGAAGATATCAAAATTAGTCGAAATGTATACAAACTGATCCAATCTTTATAATTACGGAGTATATATATTGACTTGGTTGACGGAGTCAATAAATAATGTGAGGAAGACTTTAAAGAAACAAAAACTTAGGTAGCAGAAATTAAAAAAAAGTAGGTGTCACAGTTCACCTAGTGATTAACCATATAGTTATTAGACATCATAGAAAAGGTAGGTGGCAGTTGCCTAACTTCTACTGATCTTACAACTGTAATGACCACTAACACACCATGTGGACTTAAAATCATTTGCCTGGCAAATCTCAACCGCACGTAGCGGAATCAAAATTTTCACTAAAAATATAAAAAAAGACTAAGGTAATTCAATAGTATATATATATCATGTAATTTTTCAGCTATTCTACATTTTGACGAACTAAGATATTTGAAAGTGTTGAAAAATAAAAAAAAAATTGTTACACACCTAATTAATAGAGTGTTAATTAAGATGTGATTTATGAGAGTAAATGACTATTATGCAGATATTTCTTATAATTAAGATAATTATTTTTTTAGCAAAAAAAATTAAATACAAATAATATTAATAGGCTACTGTGTTATTTAATGTTTGAACAGTTGACATCATGGGTGGACAAGTTTTGATGTGGTTCACTAATCCAAGCAGCAACATTAAAAGCTTATTTTATTTTCCTTTTTCTATATTCTTTTCTGAATGTTTAATGCCCTCACAATTTGGTGTGATTTATTGTCATAAAATCTGAATGAAAATGACTACGTATAGTTAATGCATGCTATTTGATTTATTTTTCGAGCTACCTTATTAGGTTAATGAGACGCTGTCTATATGTTACTTAATCGAATAATGCAAAAATTCTCTAATTTGTCGGTGTACATAACATATACTCTATTATTCATTTATATGAAATTAATGAAGCTTCCTATTCATTGATTTAATGTTCGGTAGAAAAATGAAACAAATGACGGATTTGACTAAAACAATAGAAAGATATCGAGACATATTTTTGGTAAATATCACTTCTTTACGTAATTGAATATGTGTCACTTTGAGGCGGAATCAAGTAAAGTTGAGGGGTTCATCTGAATTTCCTTTAGTAAAAAATTACATTATTGTTTATGCATAGTTAAAATTATTGTAACGTACATTACACATTGTCAAAGAGGCCACTTCATAGGTTTCTTGATCGGGCAAGTTTGTAAAAAATGATACATATATATGACATTATATTAAGGGAACTCGTATTAGAAAGGAGGAAAGAGCGGAAGTGAACTGTTTTATAATAACACAAACAAGAGCTCTTTAGTTTGTACCTATGTTTATGGTAAGGTCATTCCACATGAAATCATTGGGTACTCAAGAACTTCAAAAATTTATCTTCATAAAAATGACGTTCAATTCAATTTGTGCATGACTATTTTATCACGTATATTTGATATTATTATTCTTCATATTGTTTTAAATCTTTGATGTTCTCCGTAGAATGACAACATATCCAATGAATCTATGATGCTCTCTAAAATGACAATTGATAACAATATCAAAACTTTAAACACCAATCTTTTTGAGATTCAAAGTTTGATGGCAACTTTGTTGTATGTAGTATTGGAATCCCACTAAAGAAACAAAAGATAATATAGGAGGGGGTGGGGTGGAGGAACCAAATTTAACCAACTCTTGAGAAAGTTTATAAAGGAGTTGTTCTTTTCATTATTTTAGGAAAGGTTCGAATCCACCTTTAATTATACACATATATCAACTTCAAATAATTTTTTTTTATAGGGTTCCTTAGTGGGGCATAAACATATAATTAGAGTAGACGATATATTTAATATAGATTTAACTACATAATAGACGAATAAAAATACACAAAAAAAAATTAAATTTAAAATTGAAAGTGTCTAATAAAACACTGTATTAGGAGGCAAAGTGTTTAATTGCAACAAAACTTATTTTGAGTATCTAAATTAAATATTTTGACATGTTAAAGGAATTAAATCTATAAAACCTAATCACCATTTCACTTAAACTTATTTGATTGAGCACGAGTATAAAGAAAAACTTTCAAAATTTATGATTTTAAATAAACCATTACATTGTTGTGTTTTAGATAGTAAAAAAAATTACAGGTAAAATGGAACAAAGAGAATCAAAATGAAATAGGGGTTTAGGGTTTAAGTCTCTCAATATTCTATTTAGTATTCTTGTTTCTCCCCAAATCAAGAATTGTGAAAATCAGTATGTGGGCGATTCGTCGATCATCTTCTTCCCTCAAGTAAGCTTTCTCCTTTTCTCTCATTCTGCATTTTGGGGTTTGTTCTTTTGTTCTTTGTACTTCACATTTGAACGAGTCTCGATGGATAGAGTTACCCGATACTTGTGTCAGTTGAAGCTAGCAGGTACCTCTAGAATTAGTGTAGGTGCGAGAAAACTGGCCCGAACAATCATGATTATTTAAAAAAAGATGTTCTTTGTGCTTTTCTCGAAGTGATCTTTCTCCATTAACATATTTTGCTGCATTTTTTGGGTTCTATACATTTTTCGTTCCTTGTGACTACAAGTCTCTATCTTTCACTACTAGAAATGTTATTTGTGTTTCCCATATGTCCGAGCATTGGTGGATAGAGTTATCCGGTACTTGTGTTAGTGGGAGCTAGCAGTTGTGCAAGCTGCCCGGACACCATAATTATAAAGAAATTTTGTTTGTACTTTATTTTATTACATTGCAGATTCTTTTGGAGAATCACATTAACATATGCAATCACCTTTTTTGGGTAACTATTTATATGGGGGGGGGGGG
>NC_064286.1:405091-415312 GCF_019186545.1 Solanum stenotomum
GGATCAGTTGTTCGAGCTAGAAAGAATTTGTATGGAAGTAGTTATAGTGCTCTACTTAAAATGTCTGTAAGAAAAATGTAGTTAGAATTGGCTGGTGACATAAATTTGTAATCTGAGTAGGAAATGTAAGTTGTAGTGGCTAGGAAAAGCGAATTTTTTGTTTCATTAGCGTCATAATTTGGTGATACAAACAGGAAAGAAATTCTTGTGCATTTTCCACTTTTAATTGAAAATTTCAGAAATATGTCGTAAGAATGCTGTTACATATTACAATTTATGCAGGACATAAATTGGCCTCGAGATTTCATTTGCTCTGTTCTATGATCTGTGTGTATATTTTTGCATTCCTCTCTCAATAGAAAGCTTTTCTGACTTGAATAACAGAAAAGTAATGGATGAATTTGGTCATGTAATCCAGGAAACAAGGATTTATATCAAGATCTTCTCGAATTAGATGTATGATGAACAAAGTAACCGGTAGATATTCAGAAGGAAACAGTGAAGGGATTTCAAATGAAATATCGGATCAATATCTTTCTTTTAGGGGATTCTGCAAGATGGCACATGGTTCTTCCAAATTGTTCTTGGGATGGCAAAAAAATTTCTTTTCTTTAGTTGGCACAACGAGCAGTAGTGAGATAGATAGTAACTTGGACGATGAGTTCTCAGAGCTCATGGGTCCTACTGTAACCAAAGGCATGCTAGAGAAAAATGTAGAGGCTGAGCTCTGTAAGGATGATGTTGATGGAGAAGATGTGGAAATGCCTCACGACAAACTAGAGTTGTCTGATAGCGAGTCTGATGCTAGACAAGGAGAATCTCTGAGAGAAAAAGTTCCCATGGAATTGTTAAAAGCTATTACAGCTGCACCGGTTCTATCTCTTGATAGAGTTATGGATGAATGGATTGAAAAGGGAAATGATTTGACAAGAACAGAAATAACTTTCATCAGGATTTATCTTCGTAGACGACACATGTATAAGAGGGCGTTGCAGGTATTCTTTTTGGTTTTATATTTTGTTCATTTATAGTATCATTTTTTACAAGTTCACTTATATTCCAGTCTGAGCAATGCTTAGGCAAATGAAATTAATTAAGCGTGAAGACTTGATAGAGATAACTGGTTATCCTATATTTCAGAATATGCCACAAGCTGGATCTCCCTTTAGATAGAGATATTATGCCACAAGCTGGATCTCCCTTTAGATAGAGATATTACAACTATTTTGAAGTGGTACATATTAGCAAATATTTCCTAATTACTACTGGCATTCTTTCCAGAAGCTATAGAAAAATCGTTACAACAAGATGAGAGACCTTTTATTGATGGTCTCCTTCCTTGAGATATCCGGAGACAGCAGCATATTAAAACACTACATGCTAAGCGAACAAAATTGCTGCAGAACTCTTTACTGGTTGTGTGCGTGTTTTTGGGCTTTTTCTTTTTATCAAATCATGTTTCAATGTGAGAGTCTCTCTTTGGACTGGATACTTTGAATAATATATGGAAAATTTAAATTTTGATTTTAACTATTTTTTGTAACATGGACAAGTTCATCACTATGCGCTTTAACATGGGTTGTATTGGGCTTTCCTTTCTTGCCCTCTTGGCTATATTGAAGATTTTGTGGTGTGGATCTTTTGTTTCTTTTTGAGTTGCCATGTCAGCTTGTGTTTACATATGAATTTGTTGGAATATGACTTATATGAGAAATATTAAGTATTATGGTTCGGAGAACAAAATTTCCAATAACTCATGTTTATTACTCATCGGATTTGGTTTTGGAGTGATGCACTTGTTTAAGATTCATGTAGCAATAATTCAATAAGAGCTTGTAGCATTTGATTAGTTTATTGCTATGTCGCTGTTAATTGAGTATATTTTTCCTTCTCTTGGCAGCTCTTTGAGTGGTTGGAGTTGAAAAGGCAACTTATATTTACTGATAAAGATTATGCTTCTCATGTTGATTTAATTGCCAAAGTCCATGGTATACACAAGGCAGAAACTTATGTGGAGAGAGTACCGAAGTCTTTCAGATCTGAAGTTGTTTATCTAAGTCTATTGGCCAATTGTGCTTATAAAGGTTACATGAAGAAATCTGAGGAGATATTTAACAAAATGAGGAACCTTGGATTCCCACTCACAAGCTCTGTTTGCAGTCACTTGCTCCTTCTATATAAGAAAGATAAAACGAAGATTGTGGATGTTCTCTTGCTAATGAAAAAGGAAAACGTAAAGCCAACTGACATCATTTACCAAATACTTATAGATGCTAAGGGTCAATCTAATGATATTGCTGGAATGGAGCAAATTATTGAGACCATGAAGGCTGAAGGGATGGAACCTAAAATGTATACAAAAAGCATCATTGCGAAGCATTATATCTTTGGTGGTCTTGTAGGAAAGGCAGAGAATGTACTCAAACAAATGGAAGGAGAGATAGAGGAAAACCATATGGTCTGTCGGCATTTGATTGTTCTTTATGCAAATCTTAAAAAGGTTGATGATGTGCGCAGAATCTGGCAACTATGTGAGCCTAATGCACGGATTATTGATTGCATGACTGCTATTGAAGCTTTTGGTAAACTGCATAAAATTGAGGAAGCTGAAGCTGTCTTTGATAAGATGTCAAAAGAAGGAAAACATCTTACATCAAAGCATTATTATCCTCTATTGTGTGTTTATGCAAGTCATAAGATGTTGGCCAAAGGAAAAGATCTCGTCAAGCGGATGTCGGAGAGTGGCTGCCCGATCGGGCCATTAACTTGGGATGGCCTTATAAGACTTTATATTAAAGCAGGAGAAGTGGAGAAAGCAGACACTATTTTGCAAAAAGCTGCACATGTTACCTGCTTGAAACCGAAATTTACTTCTTATGTGGCTGTGATGGAAGAATATGCAAAGAGAGGCGACGTTCATGATACCGAAAAGATATTTTACAAAATGAGACAAGCTGGATATGTTTGTCGAATTCACCAGTTCCAGTGTCTTATTCAAGCCTATATCAATGCCAAAGCTCCTTGTTATGGAATTGCTGATAGAATGAAAGCTGACAATGTATTTCCAAATAGAGTATTGGAAAACATGTTGTTTCAATCTGATCCATTTAAGAAGACACTTCTGACTTGTTGAATTGATGATATCTTTATTCTTGACAAAAGTGGCTCTAGTTTCTTTTTTGTACTTATCAAATTATACATTAGTTGCAGGATGAACATTTGACAGATATCATCAATTTCCTCTCTTTTAACTGGATTCTCCATGATGCTGTTCTTGCTCTTCACGGATTTAAGATGTATCAATGTCATTATTGTAACTTGTGTTTCGAAGAAAAGGGGTTTATATGAACCCGATTTGTCGGAATATTACATTTTACCTACAAGGTCGAAATGATTTTTTATGTATAAATAGTGGATGTTTGAATTATGTTTTAACATTTTTATGTGTTTACGTCTTTATATAGTGAATTCCCTCTGTGAAAAACTTGGTGGAATGTGTTTAGGGTCCCATTACTATATCTGTGTCAAATGCAAATTCAATCACAAAACCAACAACATACCTACTGTTGTTCCCCTAGTGAGGTCTCGGGAGGATAATGTGTATGCAAACCTTACCGATACCATAGGAGATAGAGAAATCTCCAACTAAATTTGTTAAGAGAGAAAGATAAAAGTGGAAGCTAGATTGGCAACCATGTCCAACACATTTATCTTTTATTAATCAGAAAAAAGAGCAAAATGAAATTGTGATTAAACTAAAATGAACAGGTTATGTCAAGTAGGAAAGCCTCTCTATGTCTTGTAAGATTAATAGGTACCATGAACTTTATCAACAGCCATGCATCAAATCAGTCCCGAAAACGTTCTAGAAGCCTCTAAAAATACATGGAAAGCATAGAGATTAAGAAACGTGAAACCACCCAAGATATTTCAGTTCTCAAACTTCCAGATTCAGACAGCCAAACACTCACCAATAAAGATGGAACAACAGTTTCCTCAGAAAACAAAACCAAAAAAAAGAGCTTCTGTCACAATTCTTTTCGAAGAGAACAAGTACGCTAGTAAGATGTGTATGTCTTCATCTTTCTCTGTTTCAAGTGTAAGCCAGCTCAACTTGAAATTGTGACTCCATATTGTACCAGGGGAACAACAAAAACTGGTGTGCAGAATATAGACCAGAAGCGCGTGAAGGGCTCCAACTTCTTTCGTTTCTTTAAATACCTTTCTCTGAATGTAAGTAAGTTTTGTGTCATGACCAAGTTAAATTAAGATAATCTGCTATACAGAATCTCCGACCTTGATATCAGACTTGAGCAGATGTTGAACTTCTCAGAGCTGCTTCACGTTCCTGACACCGATGCTCTCTCTGAAATAGATTAACAAAATAAGTTCAGTAATATGGGAGAAAGAGGACAAAGACAAAAGTAATACACTGAACTTAGAGCATTATCAATCTTCAAGAAAACACCCACTCAAACTCAAAGGTGTTCTTTTACTAAAAGCAACTTTTCTCTGGATCAGTAACATAATCAACTGCTGCACTAAAGCTGCAGCAGCTTTGAACATGTTGAAGATAATTTTATGATTTATGTGAAGATGGCAAAATGACTCAAGTTCTATGAAAAAAGTGATATAAATAGCAAAAACCTTTATTCAAATAAATGTCTCGTCATGGAAAATAGCTTGGCCAGAGAATCATAAACATGGAAGAAATGGAAAAGCACTAATAGAAGCTTATGATTGCTGAAACAAAGAATTGTCTTCAGTTTGATTGTGGATATGATGGTAACAAGTCTTACTCTTCTTTCCCAATATGGATGGAAGCATACGAAATCATAGACAGGAGTTATAGTTGAGACCAAAACAACGTTAAGTCCAGTAAACAGCAGGAGACCTGCCATAGGTCGAGCTCTGTGAGGCATTGTTGATATATGATGACTTTGAACTCTGTAAGACACAAGCCCACATTCAGTATACAAAACTGAAACTCAAGTACGAAAAGTAAAACTATCTAAATCACATTCAGTACTGAATAATTGCACACACCTCTATTCAGTACATGGGCACAAACAAATCCATGTAATGTAGGTTGATTATATCCTATAGGTGATAGCATGAAACCATTTTATTTATTTTTTGCAAAATAAGCAGTAATCATCATCAACAAGAATGTACCCGGTGTAGTCCCACATGGTGGAGTAAGGGAGGGTAGAGTGTATCCAGACCCTATCCTACCTCACAAAGGTAGATAGGTTGTTTCCGAAAGACCCCAGCTCAAGAAACACATATCAAAGAGCATACAAAAGAAAAGAGATACTATAACAAGTACTAGAGGTAGCATTACATAGCATACAATATAATGAAACAGTACCAACAACAAATTAATGCGAAACCAAAACACAATTTTTAGGAACATAAATCGAAGGTTAGGAAACTACGCAAAATTGCCTATACTATTTTATAAGGAGAAACAGGTATGGGCATCAAACTACCATCAAGCCTAACACGCAGGAAAACAACACAACACTCAACTATCTACTAAACTTCTACCGTAATCCGCCACTCCAAATCATGTGTATAAGCTAAAAATGATGGGCTTTTTTTCAATTTTTAGAAGTAAAAAACAAATAAAGTTTCCCTCTTTTTATTTCACATCAAGGATTACGTTTCTATTAGCAAAAATAGCTAACCCAACTGCTCTGAATTCTAATTTCTATTAGAAAAAATAGTTACACTGCAAAAGCTTAAATTTAATCTTAAATCAGCTCCCACTAACTAATAATCCAAATCTAGATAAACAAAAGATAATTAACTCAAACAATGAATAAGAGATTAACGGAACTCACAACTCAATTTCGCCGGAGAGTTGCCGGAGAGAGGCGGAAATCAGTTTTCCGATAAATTAGACGGAGAAATTCGCAGGCAAGTGGTAAATGGTGTTAGACTTGGGCCTAATCTTAATTTCTAAAATTGGGCCAATGTTCATTAAAATTTGGGCTTCCTTCTAAATGGGCCCAGATTCATGTTTTAATGATGAAATTTGTGTAAAAATTTATGAAATTTCCTAAAAATTAAATGTTTCTCCAAAAATACTAAGAAAGAAAGAAAAAGTTAATATGTTATCTCTCATAAAACGATTAAGATGATATGCACTAAACACATATAGGTATACGAGATGTTGTGTGCCCGTGCAAGGCACGAGCCCATGCCCTACATTATTGTGTGTTTATGTCATTTAATTTGTATCGATTCAGTTATCAATTTAGCCGTTAGAATTTCATTCTTCTTCACTACAAATCATTTAGAAAACAAAGTAACAAACCAGATAAATTATGCATATGAGTTGACAGAATGCATCCAGCTAAGAAGCAAACACAGACACTTTACAACATAACTAAGAGTTTGAGACAGTGAGAAGTAAAAGTATAAAATCAACCCTAAGTGAAGGCCTTTATATGTCAAAGGGTATAATTATAATTTATTACATTGGGTTATTGATTAGTTTGTTAAAAAAAAAATCTCAAATTATCATAGAACTGATAACTCGATAAGAAAAATCTTGATTATCTTATAGCTTTAACATTTGCAGTTCATTTGGTACAAAATTGCTTTTAAAATATATTTTTTCTAGGCAAGCAGCAAAGTTTTTCACTTCATAGGGAAGCATGTCCCTCTTTAAATGACCTTCTTGAGTAACACTTATAGCCTAAGTCCAAACCATAATCTTCGCAAAAATGTATTCTAGATTTGTGTTTGACAGCATTCCGGATGTACTATCCAAGGGCGCCACATTCCGAAATGTTCATATTGACTATCAATCTTCTAGAAAGATTTAACCCAAGATCTTGAGGTCTTAGACCCTTCTTTGATTCTCCTTATTTTAAACTCGGATCAAAGAGACGGGAGATGACTAACTGTCCACTCCTCTTGGCCAAATTCCAATTAAAATTAAGTTTATCCGATCAACCAAACCTGAACCATCTTATACAAAACATCATCATTAAAGAGCTGCACTAATACCTAACTTAACACTTGTAAACCTCAATTATATAAAGGAATCAATCTAGATAAAATGAGGGATATCCTAAAGTAAAGACATATAAAAGCTACTAAACAAATAATCTGAAAGAAAATTGGCAAATAAAGTAAACTCAACCGCTAAAGTAAAGGCAAATTATCTACTTATAAGTAAATGGAAAAAGTATGCAGAATAAACTTATATATTCAGTCAGTAAAAAACCTTTATTCATGCATGAATAAAAATGTATAATCTTCCTAACATGATAGAAAACAAAAAAGTAAAACGTATTGCAGCAGTATGGAACGAAAGAGAAATCTACACATGTATGTGTGGTTTGAAAATTGATGAGCTTGGTCTTAAAATCTAATACCTCTGAAAATTAAAACAAAACAATGGTAACAAATTCAACACACATTTATTTCGATTTCTGACATGCTTGTTGATTATAATTAGACGATGTTGATTGAGCCAACATCAGGAAATATGGAGATCAGTATGGCATTTATGGCATCAATGAAAGGCTACAAAATGGTTTTGACAATACCTTCGTACACGAGCATGGGAAGGAGAGTGACAGTGAGAGCATTTGGAGCCGATTTAATCCTCATCGATCCAATTACCAAAGGAATGAGAGGCACTGTTAAGAAGGCTTATGAATTTTTGGAATCTACACCTAATACTTTCATGCTTCAAACAATTTTCCAACCCTCCAAACACTCGGGTAATTTTAAAAAACTCAACTTAATTTATATATTCTCTGTTTTACTACAGAATTCTCAACTGTTTCATATCGAAAACAAGTTCATTTTGACACAACCGACCCGAAAATATGGGAAGAAACTCTAGGTAATGCTGACATATTTGTCATGGGAATATTGGTGTTGGACAAAATCTTAAATCCAAAAATCCTAATGTCAAGGTAAAGTTCATCGAGACAGAATCAATATACATCCAAGATAATCATATGTCAAGAAATTGAGAACAATTATATGTCCAAAATAGTTGACACCGTGCTTATATGGACTCGAGCCGACTGAAAGCAATATAATGAATGGTGGAAAACCAGGTCCTCATCATATAATGGGAAATGGGGTTGGATTCAAGCAAAGTGACATGGATCTAATAAAGGAACACTGGCACTGGAAAAGTAGTGAAAGGTTTCCTCGTAAATATAACCAAAGTTCCACAATCCCTTAGAAACAAAGTTCGTGATTAAGATATATTAGAGCTAATAAGGTGAATTTCCTACCGAAGGATCAAGGATTACCTCAATTAAAAATAACGTATCAAGTGTAATTTCACAAGTGGAGTCCGGAGAGATTATCTCAAGCAAAATGGTATTTCTTCCTACGCTTGAGAAATCACCAAATACCAGAAGTTGACACATATCAATAGTTAGCCGAAGAACTTTTGCCTCAGATTTTCTCCAACACAAGACTAATTCTGTAATTAGTTTGTACCAAAAGATAATTCTAAGAAAACACCATTAGGGTATTTCCATCAGCGATTTTCTAAAGCAAAATACATGAGAAAGTTAATCAGAAGAGTCACCAAACAATAATCATCCAAATCAGTACTTGAAGTATCAATTTATATATAGTCACATAAACATACTCAGGTAAGAATCCATGAAAAATTTACCCACAAACAAGTGCAATAAGAGAAATTAATAGGAGAAAACAATTATCACGAAAGAATAGACGAAAAAACTGTCACCTGATTACAACTGAAGATGAAGATGGAATATGAGAAGGAGACCAGAGCGCTTGAGCATGGGAAGAACCAGAGAGTCGGTAAAGTGGCATTGCAGATGCAGCACACACTTGAAATTTTCAATGGAAAAGACTGGAAATACCTAAAATACCCCAGACAACCAAAGTGACATTGACCGAAATACCCTTGGGCATCTAAAGAATCTCACACTTATTAGAATGAAGTAACTAATAACCTATTAAAAGACATCTTAAATAACAGAAAACAATCAGGTTGAAATTATATATTTTATAATAGATAGTTTAAAATACATAGAAAGTATTAGAACACTCCAATAATATACATAAAAACACTTATGAAAGCATGTAGAAATTGAAAAACACTTAATCAAAAGTACATAAACAGAAAAAAAAATTAATGTGTTGTCTCTAAAAAATGAATAGTTGATGACATGTAATAGACACATTGAGATATAAGTAAACTATTAAAAGACATGTAACATAAATAATATCGACAAGTCAATCATTTCTTAAATGAAAAACAAAATAGTCAAGTCGGAATCATGATTTTTCTAATATATAGTTAAAATTACATAGAAAGTATTAACACTCCTCAATAACAACACAAAAACGTATTTTTCTGAATGCCCGTAGAAATTGAAGAAATGTTTCTTCAAAAATATAAACGAAGAAAGTAAAAAGGTTAATGCACTGTCTTTCACAAAACAATGGATAATATGCAATGAACGTGTTAAGATATAAACAAGCTATTAAAAACACATAACGTAAATGACATCGATAAACCAATCATTTCTTAAACAACAACAAAATCACATTGAAATCATGGCCTTTCTAATATACAATTTAAATCACATAGAAAGTACTAGACACCACAATAACAACACAGAAATCATGTAGAAACTGAAGAAACACTTATTTATAAACAAATAAAGTGAAAAGCTAATGCGTTGTCTCTCACAAACGATGGATGGCATGCAATGGACACGTTAAGATTAAGTAAACTATCAAAAGACACGCAATTTAAATGACATAAGTAAATCAACCATTTCTCAAATGACAAAAAGCAGTCGCGTCAAACCCATGATTTTTCTAATATATAATTTAAATTTATTTAGAACACTTCAATAACAACACAAAAACACTTCGAAAGTATGTAGAAACGGAAGAAACGCTTCTTCGAAAGTACAAAAAAAGAAAAAAAATAACGTGTCGTTTCTCACAAACCGTTGAATGTCATGGAGTGCACACGTAGAAGATACAAATAAATTATTAAAAGACACACAATGTAATTGATATCGATAAACCAACCATTTCTTATAGAAAATAATCACGCAAAAATCATGTCTTTTCTAATATATAGAAAAGTATTTAACGATAACAACAACATCAATATCAATCACATACCCCAATATATTTTTACATATGAAATTTGAGAATGATAGAGTATATGTAGATTCTATTCTTACC
>NC_064286.1:423326-431696 GCF_019186545.1 Solanum stenotomum
AACTTTGTCATTTGGAGCTGATATGTCCCTCGTTATGAAAGTGGCTCATATATACCCTTACCGTTATACAAACGGCTCACATATACCCCTACAGTTACAAAATGAGCTCACATATACCCTTTATTTAACGGAAGTGAAAAAGTTAGTTTTAAATTTATATTTTTGACTTTTAATTTTCTTAAAAATTATTTAGGGGTATATATGATTCTTCTAGCAAAGTTCAAGGTATATTTTAATCTTTTTTATACATAAATTATTTTTTGACTTCTTTTATTATAATTATTTAAGTTTCTTATTCTTATTTTATTTTTTTCTTTCATTCCTTAGTGTAAAGAAAAAAATTTAAAACTATTTTTTTGTGGCTATATTATAATTTAAAATTTTATTTTTTTGGTCTATATTGTAATTTAATTTTTGTATTTGAAGAAAACAATTTGGTTATCTATAATAAGTTTTATAAGAATATTAGTGAAACATAAATAAATTTGACCATCAAAATAATAAATCTAAATTAGTCATTGAAACAAAAAAAAAAGTTAAAAAAAATATATATGTTTGAGGAGGATTAAATATACTCATATGGGATTATATTTTTTAAAAAAAATAATAAAAAATTAACCTGAAATTAATTTTTTTCATTTCCGTTAAGAGGAAAAGGGTATATGTGAGCCATTTGTATATAAGTAGGGGTATATATGAGCCACTTTCATAACGAGGGGTATATCAGCTCTAAATGACAAAGTTGAGGGGTATATCAGACCCTTTTCCCTTAATTTTTACATTGATGAACAAAATTATTTAATATTTATATTGATAAAAGATATACAGTAATAAATATCTCGTAAAATAAATCGAGTACATCAATTATGGCATCTATATCCTGGCCAACTGTGCTAGCAAATTAGGGGTCCCTTGGTGCTGCATGTCATTAACTCCCTCAACTTGGTACTTAACTACGTGGTTGTTGTGAATAGTAGGATGCACGAAAATGATTAATTCCTTTTTTATATCAAAGATATTTTTAAAATATAACGTACATATATTACTTGTTTTATTATTACACTTGGTATATACTATATACTATATACTATATTATTATATAATATAATCATTAATCTGCATGGTTGATTTGCGAACACGTTGCAAACTGCTTTTTCTACTGTAGAAAATACGGCAAGAAAGTAACTTCCATCTTTGTATTGAATTTGAACACATAAAAATCATTATATAATATATAATGTTAAATAAAGCTTAGATATTTTAGAAGTTTATATTGAGATCTCTCAATTCTTAATTAAAGATTTCAAGTTTGATATTTATCAGTATCACACAACAACAAAACATATTTTTACTTACGATTTTCGAGGACTTTCACAATAACTTAGACGTTAGTACATGACGGATTCCATCTTTAAAATTTTTAGTATTGAACTAATTATCGCTGACATATGGCAAATTGAAGTCTTATGAGTTAAAGAAGAAAAATAGGGAAAATTGTATATAATAGCAAACTATTAATTCAAATTAAATGCTATAAATATAATTTGATTTAATTGTACCTCATAGCAAACTGTTGCTATTTCACCTCTCTCCTGGTGAATCTCGCTTGCCACTCTCGTTCTCTCCCTCGCCTCTCTCATTTTTTATACAAACACAAGTGTATAAAGTGAGTTTGTGTTTGTATAAAGTGAGAGAAAATTGTACGTATACATATATTTTCGTTCCCCTCTCCCAGATCTCGCTCGCCACTCTCCCTGATTTCGCTCTCTCACTCGCCTCTCTCACTTTATACAAAAAACACAAATTGTATAAAATGTGTTTGTGTTTGTATAAAGCGAGAGAAAATTGTATATATACATATATTTTCGTTACCCTCTCTCCCCTCTCCCAGATCTCGCTCGCCACTCTCCCAAATCTCGCTCGCTCACTCGCCTCTCTCACTTTATACAATTGATCTTTTTGTATATGTATACCAAAGAAGATTATACAACTGCTTTCTTTTGTATATGTATAGCGAAATATACATATTTATGTTTGTTATGTAGCGCAATTATGCAAACTTTGCTATAACATACAAATATGAATTTTGTGTTTGCTATATATGAAAGTTGCTCAGAAAAATACGTTGACAAATAACTTTCAAACTCGTACTGTTTTACTGTTTTTTCCCCCCTTTATGTTTGGCTCTAAAGAAAATAAATTAAACAATATTTATAGTAAGTTTTCACTATGTACGAATTTGAAGAAAGATAGAATTATAATGATTTATTATATATAACTTTATCTTGTATTACTATATAAGATTATTTTTACCGTTCAAATTCGTGACCACTTCATGACAAAACAGTAAGTTAACTAGTTACGACTTACGAACAGACTATCCCTTCCAAAATTACTGGTTAGTGGTTACTAATTAAGTACTTTAGATATGAATATATTGATGTTCGAATTAATTAAATAGTACTAATAATTATAACAATGCAACACTTATGAGCTTGAATTTGAGCCATATATATATACGTGCGTTGCTATCAGTGGATTAATTATCTGTGCTATAACACAGGATCAACTTTTGATATATGATGTGACAAATCATCAATCAAGAGGTCTTCACGTAAATTGTCGCCGGTGGCTAGATTATATATGACACGTGTTAAAGAAAAAAAAAATGTTTGAAATCGAATAATTTTATAATGAATGTGTAGATATTGAAATTTTGTGAGACTGTACAAGACGTGTTCAATTCGAGTTGAGACTTTACAAGGTATGTTCAATTTCAATTAGGATTTGTAGAGGTTATTCAATCATTAACCCTACTTCATGTCTATATAAAGAGACGTACTATATTCCCTTGAAAAGAAATCTCGAATATCCCACAAAATTTGAATTTGAATTTGATCTCCTTATAAATATTCCATTAAATTGTGATACCCCACAAACATCACTCAAATCACGGATAAATCTTATGAGAGAATAATCAAGGGATAAACGATTTTATACCCGCAATGTTCATCAATAAAATATTCATGTTTCTTCATATTTTATTTGTGAACAAAATGTACCAAAACAAATTTGAAAATAAGAGTGTACTTATCTTCCCTGGAAAATGGTCTGAAAAATACTCCAACTTTAACCGAAATTGTTGTTACGATACCAAACTTTGGAAAAGACCTTTTACCTCTTGTACTATTTAATAGTATATTTTAAAGGTACATATGTGTCTATGTGGACATCATAAATATTGCATCATTTTAAATAGTAATGTGTCTACATGGGCACATATATACCTTTAAAATACACTATTAAATAGTGCAGAGAGGTAAAAGGTCCTCCATAAAGTTTGGTATCGTAACAACAATTTTTGTCAAAGTTAGAGTATTTTTCAGACTCTTGTCCCTATCTACTCAACTACTATATATTATTCGTACGAGTAAAATGGGATATATATTTATTATTTTTCCATTTTTAATCAAAAAAAAAATTATTCAAATTTTTGGAATAAAATTATTTTTATTTGGAAATGTTTATTCCTTCATATAGGATTTTCTATTATAAATTCTAGTTTTGTTAAATCTAAAATTAATATTTTATCCCTATCACGGACTATGTTTAAAATGGACAGGCTAACCATGTTAAGGAAGAAAGTAGAATTTAGGACATTTCTGCGAAATATCTCTAATTTGCTTGACATGATAGCACTTCATTCATTTGGGACCATCACAATAAGTTGTATTGCGGGACGTTAAATATTTCTTCATTTTTAATTAAATATTTTAAATTCAAATTTTTAATATAATATTAAGTAAAACATTATAATTGAATTTAAATCAATCAGATCTCGAGAAGTATCGATTACTGAATGAGATATTAAAAAGAAGAAAACATTTAGGACCATATGAGTTATATCTTGAGCCGTGGACTTAGAAACCCGACCCGAATAATGAAGTCGTGACCGCGACTTGAGTCAGTGACGCCAGCTATTGGCAAAGGTGTGACGTCATAGGCTTGGTGTCGTCTTCTTCTGCCACGTGTAAGAATATTGGGGCATGATGGCTGTTCTACTACAACTATGGTCCACGCTCCTTCCAAAAGCGTGCGTTACAAACAGCACAAATATTTTATTTTCTTTTCGTGCCTTTAATAATTCCAAATAAAGTGGAAGTCTGTTATGTGAGTCGAAACACAAGAAATAGATAATGATATATAGATGTCAAGAGCTACAACTATGTACAAGTGGACAACTAGTATGCCGATAAACACCAATAAAATTGAACCGACGAAAAGCAAGATAACACTTCATCACGTACTACTCTTCTATTCTAATACGTGATCTCCACACCATTCTATTGATCTAATGTCCTCGATCAGCAATCTAAAAATACACTATGTCATGTTCAATTATCTCTCCTCAATGCGTTTAGTCAGTTAACACAATATCATTAACAATGAACATACATCATATATCAAACTCAATTGACATTGTGTCAGTTTGCACTTAGTCAGGTAACACAATATCATTAATAAAGAATATACATCATATACAAACCTAATTCGCTATTGTATTGGTTAACTCGTATAAAAACAAAATAAACAAGTAGAAGCTCAATATCAATCATTATACGGTAAACCACGATTAAGAAAACCTCCTTGTATCAACTACTATTATTTTCACAACACCTTCATACGTAGTCTTTATGATATTTATATATTTATGACAATTCATTTCTTTTTCCATCACCTAAAAAAAAAAACTTTTTTGATACTTTATCGTATGCTTTTTTTAAATCAATAAACACGACATATCATAGATTATTTTTTTTGTCTTTATGTAGTGAACACAACTCTCTATAAAATGAGCCTTGGGAAACATTAAACCCTCCTTTCTCTCAACTCCCTTTCTATCTACTTCTAGTACTTCATTTCTTGTGTCCATTTACCATCCACTTGGCTCTTTCCCTTTCTTCACTCCAATTTTTTCTTTTCCTTTCCTTCCCTTTCCTAGAAAAAAATCCAACTTCTCCAATCTCCATTTCCTTAAATAGCCCAAAAACAAGCACAAAAATATATTCAATGGATAAAATGCTTAGTGTACATTCAAAAAAAGCAAACAAACACCCCAAAAACACCAAAAAAAAGCCAGTTAAAGTTGTTTATATTTCAAATCCAATGAAAGTTAACACAAGTGCTGAAGAATTCAGAGCTTTAGTCCAACAACTCACTGGCCAACATGCTAACTACCCGGTAACCGATACTAATATCCGTACTGCTGACAGTGAGAAAAAGGAATTTTATTATTCAGAGTCGCCACCAGGATATGATCATCAACAAGTTGTTGAGGTAGATAGTACTACTCATCATCAAGTAGTACCTAATTATATGAATAGTACTAATGAAACAACGATGACCGATAATTCGGATCTATCGTTTGAAGATTATGTTAGAGAAGATTATGTTCCAGAATTGTTGGAGAATTTGCCTACAAATCATGTGTGGTATGACTAAATGAACTTATTAATTTTTACTTTTGTTTAAATCTAGTTAATTAACTTCAAAAAGAAGAACAAAAATGGGCCTTGAAGGCAATGTAAATTAGAAATTAGCTATTGTTATAACTAGTACTTGGGCTTTATGCCTTTGTATTAAATTGTGATGTAATTTTTGTCATATATATGCTACTACTAGGTGATATTATTTAGTAGTAGTAATATGAATTGCCTAGCTAGCCATGTCCAACTTGCTTTGATATTTTTGTATTTAGTGGCTAGTATTGCAACTTGGAGATAAAAAATAAAATTGATTTTGGTACTACTAGTTAACTATTCATTCAAGATTTACTTTGTCGCAGCAGAAAGGATTATCTTATTCTTCTATTCGATTTTTTTTTTTTTGTTATCGATATTATCTCTACTTGTTACTATTCATTTCTCCATTATTTTCTATACAACTCCGGTACTACTATATTTCCTTTTCTTATTGATTGTTGTTCTGTTTTACTTGAGCCAGTTGTCTATTGGAAATAGTCCCTTTTCCTTTAGGTAGGGATAAGACTGAGTGCACACCGCACACTCTTTAGACTCAACTCGTAAAATTACAATGATCATTATGTATCGTTGTTTAAGTTTAGTGAATGGAGTAGTATTTCATCGTCTCTTTTTTATTCTCGACCTTCTTGGGGAAATTAGGGTAGTCTGTTAGTGATAAAGTTGTTGTTATGTGATTAGAAAGTCATAAGTTCGAGCTATTGAAATAGTCTCTCGTAGAAATGTAGGGTAAGACCGCATACTGGAGACCCTTATGGCCGGTGCAACTCTTCCCCCAAATGTACCAGGTTGCTAAATAACTATAAAATCCGTTGTTAATTAATCCATTGCTAAATAACTTATACTTAACTAACATGACTTTTAGTTAATCCGTTGTTAAATAAAATTAACGACATATTTTCTTGTAGCGCCGAGCTATCAAAAATAACGTTGGTGAGAAACTTGGGAAGAAAAGAAAACGGAGAACCTTGTATTAGGTGAATATTGCTTTATAAGACATATATAATTTGTTTCATTTTTCTGCTTATTAAAAATGATAGTGAGAAAATCCAATTCATTGATCAAGTGAAAAAAGACATGAACAATAAAATGATTTCTTGAGTTATTACTCTTCCTTTTTTCTTTCTAATTTAATCGTCCACCCTGGCTTTCACCTCTCGTGATAATGGAGTTTGGCTTGAACTCCTATCGTAACCTATACCTTCTTGTGTGTTCTATCCCTATTATAAGCTCCCTGCAGTATGACCTAAGGGATCGAGCTCATTTAAATTATTCGAGGTATCTACTAATTAAAGCTCTAGGTTTTACCAAAAGTTCACATAGTTTGACTCTGATATTTTGGGATGGAGATAGTACATGGTAAATAAATGTGATCAGTAAATTTCTACAAGTTGATAGTAGTAAAAATTAGGCAAAGTGTAGGATTTTTTTGAGTGTAGGGTGGATTTTCATGATTTTCAGCAAAGGTGTGCTGAAGAGATCTAAGGACCAAAATTATTTCTGCAAAAAGTACTTTGGTGCTAACTCTAATAATTACTATATCTATCTATTTAATTATGACTATTATACCTATGTTGCTTTGGACATTAAATTTATTTTGTTCGTATGCGTATCAATGGATTTTTTTTAAAAAAAAATAATGCATTTTTTTTTTTGGAGGAATCAACACATGTGTGATGACTTTTTTTTTGAGAGATCGGGTAATATAGGATACAAATACTTTAGTATGTTGAGCTCAATCAATTCAAACAAGTTTGCAGCAAAAATTATGTTGACCAAACTATGAGTCTCTATGAATAGTAATTCATGAAAATAGTGATTTATTAAGTTTAAATGTGAGTATTAGAAGTAAGGGTATATTTGAGCTCATCTGATAACGATAAGAATATTTTTGCTCCCAACTATATGAATGCAGTTATTTACATATTATTATAAAGTGTAAATAAATTATACATTGATAATAATACCTTTTAAGAAGGAAAATCTTAAGATGAATTGAGGTAAATTGAAGAAAAGAGTTTAATTGAATTTCATTCGTCGAAAAGTCACATGACTCTGATATGCAAATAGCAAAAATACAATATCTTTTTGCTATATTTAAACCATTGAATCGACTTGACTTGAGAAAAAAGTCTAGTAAATCAAATTATAACAGGGTTCAAAATTGTTTTAGGTCATAAATTCAATTTCCAAAGAAGACAAAAATAATCAGTAACATCCGATCCATTATTTACAGATTTGTCACTGCAACTAATTGCATCACGTTCATGCACCAAGTATTGTGTTTGAAATGTGCGATTATTTTATCTAAAAATATAAGTGGTTAAGACTTCGGAACATTATTATAAAAAAAGATTTTTTATTGTAAATTAATGAGAAATTTATGTTATAAAACATGATTTTCCCATCTATTTCTTATATTAGAGCCCAACTAATCTAGCTTTGCACATTATAAGAACTATTTCTAGGATCGATGCTTCTAACATAATTTTTTTTCAAAAGGTTCAAAATCGAAATCTCTAGTTAAACCTTAAAGGTAGAGGAATCCCAATAATTCCGCTGCAACTCATTAGTATTGGTAAAGTTGTTCATGTTGTTAGACCAAAGAAGACTATTATATATAACATTTCACAGCATATATTAGAACCTTATTTGAAAAATCACAAAGATATTATTCTAACATACATTATATCTTAGCATATGCTAAAGTACTGTCAAAATCAAAAGAGGTACACACATTTAGTTCAAGTAACTATTGTGATGCTCACCAGCTAGTACTGTTGCCAACTTGTTGGTTGGATAATAGCCCAGAAGATAAGTTTTAATATAT
>NC_064286.1:431729-585784 GCF_019186545.1 Solanum stenotomum
ATATATATATATATATATATAATCACAATAATATATTCAGTGTAATTTTATTTTGAAAAAAATCAAATGTATACATCATGCAATAGTCTTATTACCCTTATATTATATTATGGAGATAGAATCGTACGGCTCGAATACAAAAAAAATTAAATATGTAAAGGAAATATAGTAGCAATATATCCTTTTTATCTTTCTTTTTTTCTCTTCAGTTGGGAATAATATTTTAATTTCTAGGGTTTTGTCATTTATGATGAATAAAAGAAAATCTGATGGCTAAAGCCTTACCCTACTGGACAATAAATAAATGAGGTCCTGTTGTAAATAAATTACTATGAGTTAGTTGGTGCCCTACACCCATTTTTATCATTATAGAATATAGAATGTTTATTTTTATGAAAAAAAAAATATTTTCAATTATAAAATAGATTGGATAAAATTCATGCTCGATTAAAGTATATAACATAGATAAATAGAATGAAAAAAATTAATCACCACAAAAAGGTTGAGATTTGAGAGGTAATGAGGTCCTATTGATTTGAGTTTGGAAGAATAAAATGAAATTATAAGATGTTAAAATCCATCCCTCTTTTTTTTTTGTCGAGTATAAACTTGTGTGTGCACATGATACATTTTAACTAAAAAATTTACTAGGTAATTAATTAGGGATCATTTGGTAATTGATTTGTTTTAAAGAAATTTGACTATATTTGAAAAATGATAAAAGATATACTAATTAAAGTGTTTAACTTCTAACCGTTCGCGTATAAAAAAAAAAAGTGTACTATGATTACTCACCTAAAAGAATTACAAAAAGAAAAAGAGATAATTAAGTTACTTACTACACTATATTAAAATATAGTGATTATACAAATTCACAATATCAATGTACTATAATTTTGACTTAGCAGCATGTAAATATTTAAAATTCGTGAATTATTTAAAGGTGAAGGAAACATGTAGTTATATTTTACATGAAATTCACAAGTAAAATGTTGTTTGTCATTATAAAAGTAGTAGTATTTTTTCCCAACAAATAAAATGCCGACATTGCTTTTAATTATGGAGGACCCCCAAACTTAGCTTTCAAAATTTAAATCAACTTATCCACTTGCTCGATATAGTATTGAATGCATCAATTGATCCCATTCATATGATGAATTGTTTTTATTAAACATATTCAACAAATTTTTTGCGTGTATTTTTAAACCCTCATTACGTAAAATGCGTTAACTATTTAAAATATATCACATTTTTTAATTATACGTATTAGTGTTAATAAATCATAAAATTCAATCTTGCTAAATGCTAATGTGTATAACAAAAAAAAAAGTGTGGTATATATATAATGGATACTTGAGAAATATACCTGCACAAGAAATTTTTTAAAATTTGAATTGAAAATATCTATCAGAAGGATTATTTTAGGGTTATTGTGAATAAATGTAAATTAATAAATTAAAGTTTTGTAGCGCAGTGTATAGTAGTATCAAGTATGGAATTGATTTTCCATGACAACATAACGCTAATTAAAAAATCTTAGGCACACAAGAGTTAAGGGTAAACTAAAAATTAAAGTAGGTAACATGATGCCGGGTAATTGAACATTGATTCAAGATATTTTCTATATCTTTTTTCAGTGTTTATCATGAAAAAAAGCACACTTTAAGGCATAATTTCATCTCCTTTGAAATGATAACGAAAAAATTAAACGTCAAATTCCTAAATTATCATAAAGACTCAAACACATGAGATGCATAACACTTTTTAAACCTTTGAAAGGAAGTGTTCAGTTTGATTCTAATGGGACATAATATGTAGTCAATACTTATTTAATATGATTTGAATGCATATATACTTACAAAAATAAATATTTATATTGTTTATATTATAGAAAATTCCATATATATATAATTATGTCTCGTGTTTTTTTAAATTTAAGCACTTAACATGCTAGTAAAATGAAAATAATATTCAAACTTATATTAATGAAATGTGTAGTATCTTTTTTATAATTTTGATGTTCAAGCTATTTAGCATGCACCAAGACTAATTTCACACATATCTAGTACTATTTTTCACCATTAAAAGTGATAACACTATCAATTAAGACTTGAATAAATGAGAAGATTCATACGATCATGTGGCGAAAATATCGAAAATTAACTAGCACACAATTCTAAACAAAGAAAATAAAAAAAAATAACATGAACATTTAATTAGATTCGACTAAGCCTACTCCTCCAAGTAAAATTAAATTGTTACGAAAATATCATGTATTAACCAGAAAAAAGTTTAAAATATTTCACATTAATTCACACTTTTACAACAATAACCAAAGTTTAGGGGTCAAATATACAAAACTCACATCTTTTAAGATAGAAAGGAGTTTTTAACAAAACCCCTCATATTTAGACCCAATAACAATTCATTACTCATCAACAAAAACAAGAATTCAAAACCCTAGCTCCTCACTAAATCCGTCGTCTCTTCAAGTTTCTCTGTTCTGCAACTTTTCACCGTTGATAAAGAATCATTATTTGAGGTATGTTTTTTTATATTCAAATTTGTTTTAGTTTCTTTTGATGTGTTAAAATATGTAAATTTTGTTTTTTTTCTCTAATTTTACCCAATTGCGATGTATTGTTCTCTTTCGATCGATGTAATATGCTTCGATATAGAAAACCCATGTTGGATTCTGTGTTTCTGATTTGGGTTTCGTGTGCTTAGGAAAAAACACATCAATTCATTGTTTATGGTGGGTTAATTGAGCTGGGTTTACTCTGTTGTTATAGAATATGGTTAACAATACAAAACCCATATTGCATTCGGTGTTTCTGATTTGGGTTTCGGGTTCCACATCTTTTGCTTAGGACAGTACACACAAATTCACTTTTTAATGTTTCTTTTTTTCTTTCTTGTTTAGAAATGAAGTGTTGTTGATTTTGAGAAGTTTTTATTCTTCCAGAGTTTGATGGTTAATTACTCGGGTTTTACTTTTTTGTATAAGGATTCTAGTTGTACTTTTTTCTTTCTTTCTTGGAGCTGATTGTGTTGTAAGAAAGTTGACGCAACGTTAGAAAAGATTGACTTTTACACGAAAGTGCTAAATCTTGGACCTTGATAGTTTGAAAAATGCCAATCCCGCTTTGTTCAGTTAAAGGAGTGTTTTCTTTTAATTGAGGAGAAATCCTGGTTTGAAATATTGACTTGTAATTGATAGGGGAACAATAAGTTTAAATCTAGAGCCACATGAGCTGAGAAAGTGTGCACAACTAATTATGAAGACGTTTTATCGAACATCATTTATACCTCATGATCTACTTGAATAGTTCTTTAGTACCTTGGGATCTCCTAGAGCCCAGTCAGATTTATCTACTACTCACTTCTTAACTCATTAACACTACTATCTATAGAGTTGCCTCTTAGTGAGATGAATATCAGGAAAATGCAAGGTCGTGCAAGTTTTGATCTTCTGCTATGGTATTTATAGTCGGGTCATATATAAGAGGTCTTGAAAATATTAGAAACCAAAAGAGTTGTCCAGAATTGGCTGATGCGCCGGAGGGGCGTGGGGCTTTGATGGCTGAGCTTGCAGGTATATAATCAGAGTTCAGAAAAGCTCCTAAAGTCCAGGGTTTGAATCCTTTCTTGTGAAAGTTAAACAGTTCCACTTGTGGAGTGTGGTGGATAGGCCTGCCAAGGACGTAGCCAGTTANAAAAAAAAATAAAAAAAATATTAGAAACCAAAAGAGTTGTCCAGAATTGGCTGATGCGCAGGAGGGGTGTGGGGCTTGATGGCTGAGCTTGCAGGTATATAATCAGAGTTCAGAAAAGCTCCTAAAGTCCAGGGTTTGAATCCTTTCTTGTGAAAGTTAAACAGTTCCACTTGTGGAGTGTGGTGGATAGGCCTGCCAAGGACGTAGCCAGTTAATTGGTTTTATGGTCTACTACTTAGCATAAGATTCACCACACTCCGCATGCAAAATTGTTTTAATATTTGAACTCTGAACTGCATGATATCTTCCTGGCTGTGCTACTATCAAGTAGTAAAGAATATCTTTTCCGGTTACATGCTAGTAGCCCATTTATATTCTTGATGGCAGGCTTATAAGAACACTCTGAAATACAGTCATCTTAATAGTTGAATTATGACACCTATAAACTGCAAAGTAATTGTTTGTTGGAGACTCTAGGAAACCATTTGAATGTGTCAACAGTTAAAGCGCTTGCAGGTGAAAAACTTGGTGCTATGTGATGGCTGTATTCTGTTCAATTTTCTTTACCTATGTGTATACTGTTTACTGCAACCCTTTATGTCAAACTACTCTGCTGTTGCTTGGGCAGTATGGTTGTATACTGGTTTTATAAGTTGTATCTTGATAATTTGCCGCTTTTGATATGCTACAGAGTAAGTAATTGAAAATGAGTGGAACAGGAGAGAAGGGATCAACAACCACCAAGACTCCAGCAGATTTTCTCAAGTCTATTCGTGGACGACCTGTTGTTGTCAAATTGAACTCTGGTGTTGACTATCGAGGTTAGTCACTCTGATTTGCTTTTGCTTGTTCTTGTTGTTCTTTTAAACTGACTGTTCTTTTGTGTATGCATGTTGGTTATATGTAGTTTTGTACTCAATAACACAACGAAACTCTAGTGTCATGTATAAGATTGTCGAATGTACTGTCCATTCCCTATTCAAGCTTTGCATTTAAATACTCTAATAATTTAGTAACAGAGCAGCAACTGATATAGTCCTTGAGATTTGATTTTTAACATAGAAAGGAAGTTCTATTGTTGTGAAATTAAGTGTAGTATTTTTGACATTTCAAATATTAATTGGTCAGTCTTGTGTTATATAGGTTACCGACATTTGTTATTGACTGGTAGTTGTCTGCATACATAGACTAAACTACAGACTGGGACTAATTTATGTGTAATAAGCATCTGACAGATGTTAAAAAGATATTCTGCTTCGTAGGTACAAATTGTTGTAAATTTACCTCAAAAGTTGGTCTTGATTGTAGGTAGCTGTGACATGCAATTTATAACTATGAAGGAGAATCTATTTAGAGAAATTAAGAGTGTTTTTTCATCTGGTGTTCTCTCTCATTCACAGAGCAAAGAAAGTAGGCTTTTTGCCTACCCAAGGGATTGTTTCTCTGCAACCAATGCATGTGTAATGTGAAACTTATCCACCTATTTATCTTAGCCACCAGCGATAATAACTGCTTGTGAACCACTCCAACTTTTTACCTGTGTGCTTGCATCTTTAGGTAGAAGTTTTCTTGAGAAAGTAAATGCTCTCTACCTAAAACCTGTGCTAGCCTTCACTTTCTTTGCTTATTGCTTATGCTTTTTTTTTCCGGTGGTAGTTCATTTCTTCACAATTCATGACGACAAACTCAGCTTAATTATATTCTAAGTTTGTTATTGCTTGGTGCAGGTATCCTTGCCTGTTTAGATGGATACATGAATATAGCAATGGAGCAAACCGAAGAATATGTTAATGGGCAATTGAAGAATAAATATGGTGATGCCTTCATACGTGGAAATAACGGTAAGCAAAAAAATCTAGCTGCCAACCTTCGTTTAGTATGCCTGTGCCTCTAATGATCAGAATGTAATATTAAGAGTTTCTCTGCTTGTGCAGTGCTCTACATCAGCACATCAAAGAGGACACTAGGGGAGGGAGCTTAAATCACGCACAAGATTGACTGGCCTTAGTTATCCTGGCTACTTTGATTATGTAACTGGCCTTTCTTCAACATGTCCATGAAGTTTCCTCTTAATGTTGTAATTTGTGTAGGTTTTGATAGATCATGGAGGTTATCTTAATTGCTATTTCTTTATTGAGTCAATGACATTTTTCGCATTGCCAAGATCAAGAAGTAGCAGCTTTTCGTCATTGATTTGAGTTTTTGTTAAGCAGTTTGATGCTGACTTTGTTTTGGATAATAGATGCATATATAATTTACTTGCCTTGAATTCTGCAAGAGTTAAGTTCTTCTCTAACCTTGAGATATCTCAATGGCTTTGCAATTTAGCAAATGGGAATATTTACATTTTCTATGAAGAATTTAGAATGTAGGATAGTTGCTACATCAAGATATTATATTCTTTCTTTTTAGGAATAAAAAGGTATGAAAATGATTCTCCTTGCATGAAAGGCAAGTATTTACATTGTTTAATCCCTCAAGTTTAGTAGTATAGTTGGTTGTACCAAAAGGACACAATTCTACTAATTGACCAGGCATAGATCTCTTTATCCTTTCTAAAGTGTCCTAGTCATAAATGGCTTTGGACTGTTTTTCTTTGAGTCGATGGTCTATTGTGAATAGTTTCTCTACCTTTAAGGGCAGGGATACGTTTTATGTTCATTCTATGTTCTCTGGACCTCACGATCTATTGAAAACTGCTGAGGTAGGGGTATGCTTTGCATTCATTTTATTTTCTTCGGACCTCATGGTCTATCGGAAACAACCTTTCTACCTTTGAGGTAGGTATAAGTTTAGTGTTCATTCTATATTCTCCTGACCTCATGGTTTATCGAAAAAAGTCTCTCTACCTTTGAGGTAAGAATAAAGTCCGCGTTCACTCTACATTCTCCGGACCTTAATGTTCACTCTATTCTATATTCTCTGGACCTCACTTTATGAAAATTTTATATATTTTAGTAACTTCATGAAAAGTTTTGCCCATAGATATACTATTCCTACCTTCCAAGCCTCATTTCACATCCAAATAGATCTCTTTCCAAATATATAATACATAAATGTTTTCCTCTTGAGCTTTCTCCACCATTATTACCTTATTTTTTCTTTATCTTCAAATTATGGTGTTCAAGAAAATTGGTGAAGGAGTTCTCCATGTTATGAGTGAAGCCATCAACATACTTGGTCTACCTTTCCAAGGTCTGGTCTTCATTCAATCTTGGTATTTATTAAACTAACTAATCGAGATGCATAATATATGATTTATTAAGGGGAAAACGCTCAGAGATACAATCATATAATTTCAAGATTTCTTGTATTCGTATTCATCGTGTTATGTAGAGTGATCATATATAATATGTTAATATTATAATTCTTTTAATGTTTTTTGTAATTTATTTTGCAGGAAGAGACGAAGAAATTGAAGATGAAATAATAGAATTATGTTATGACAAATATTTTAGAACCACAATGGCTGATTTTTACCATTCAATTTGCGATGCGGTCGAGTAAAATAGTTATTCATATTTACCCAAATTCATATATTATAGTCTAATATTGCCTTTAATCAATCACAATGAAAAAAAAAAGAAAAAAAAAAAAAGACTAACTTTTTTTTTCTTTTTTAGAGAAATTAATAGAAGGAAGGGACGTACACAATTCAAGATTCCAAGCACTGCAGCTATAAAACGAGTATATCTGGTAAGTTGTTTTGTGATTTTACTGTTATAGCGGATAAAATTCTGTTATTTTACTGATATTAAAAATAATAGAAATTAACCGTAGTAGAAATAATTTTTCAGAAGATAGAAAAACAGTTTTTCCCCTAAGCACTTTTGGAACCTTACCTAAATATACATTTTGATGCTCTAATATTAGTTTATCGAAAACAATATAAATCGTTATATTGAGTAAAATTCAATGATGATACGTGACTATTTAATTACCCCCTCTTTATCATTACTAAAAATTAATTCATAAACCAAAACTTAATTTATTATTATTATTATTATTTTTTGGCAGAAGCACAGTGTGAAAGGAAAGAAAATGACAAAGGAAAAATTTGGATTATGTATGCATGAACTATATGGTGAAAGTGGAATTACTGGATTTGGAGCAAAAGAAACATTATATTATTTATTTGGAGTACCAGCCACAGCATTATTCATAAAAAATAGAATAAAACCACAAGCAATTTCTGATAATGATTTTATTCCTGGTGTTACTTCTGCTACTGTACTTATTCTTTCTAAATTTAATAAGATCTAAGAAATTAATTTCTTGAAATTTTTAATAATCAATGTGTAAATACAATTGCAATGAATTTTACTCTTGTTATTCGATTCCAGTTATCTGTTTAAGTTGTATGCACTGATGATATTATAAAACATATTTTACACAATCATGTTATATATGCTTTAGTTAGGAGTAAATATATATGATATTACCAAGAGTAGCTAAGGCATATCTAGGATTTTTAGTTTATCGGTTTTAGATATTTAGAAAACGCAGCTCACTGGGTTCTTTTGATAAATAAATTACTCATACATAATTTGATCCAAAGTTGTTGAGTTCTATATAATCCGTAGGTGAAACTCTTGTTCGGTCCCCGCCAAGAAATGTGGAGAGATAGATAGAAATATGATAGTTCCACCTTTAATTTGAATTCACATATTCTAATCGTTATGATAGAAAAAAATTTCTTTAATAGACCTTACACTACACGAATTTAGATGAGTTAAAATACTATTGTGACTTGCAAGTACTAAACACCCAATGAGAAATGAAACAAAGAAAATATAAAGTGGTAACTTTATAAATGTGACAACTAATCTGCTATCATAGGTTAAACTAAAAACTTTCATAATACAATTTATATAACTTAAATCTTAGCCTGTTAATTAAAGGGTTAATTAGGTATTTTCAAGAGAAGTTAATGATCTTCTAATATGGAAAAATTAGATAACACCAAACTCTCTCATCCCTCCAAATGTCATAAAACTTCAATTTCTTAGCTGTTTTAACGCTAATTTTAGCTGAAAAAGTCTTCCCTCTGAACCATCCAAATAACACAAAAAATGAAAGAAAAATAACCTTTGTTGACCCAAAATTTATACCAAAAAAATCTTCATACATACATATATATGATGTTCAACTTTTTTTTTTTTTTGGATCTTCACTTAGTGTCCGATGTTCATATTGGAGTCCAACTATATCTGAATCACGCATTACATGCTTCATTCTGGATATAACACTCACAACATAATTTTCTCCATACTCAGAGTTCGAACTCGAGACAACATATCCCGCTTATTATAATATAAATATTTTCAATCCATCCACTAGTTGATTGTTCTTCCAATTGCATAGGAGTATTATTTTCAAATGAATTAGACTATAGTAGGCCCCATTTTGACCTGCACTCTCACATGTTTAAGTCCTTATTATCCCAAGTAGAAAAATTATATTTTATATATATATATATATTCCATGAATCATAATTATTANNNGAATGTGAATGTAATTTCTAATTTTGTTGTTGTCTCCTTCCTTACATCAAAAACTAGGAAAATAGAATGAGAGCTAACAAATAGGAGCAAATAGAGATTAATTTTGTATCTAATTTGCATGTCCATGCATGATCATAAACAATAAAACATTTTGTCAATGAAAAAAAAACAGATCAAATCATTAGTTTTTGATTGATCAGACAGAAAAAAATGTGAAGATCAAGAAGAAATTGAAAAGTGAGATATATATATAGAGAGAGAGAGACATGAGGGCGTGGGAGGCAACTATAAGGATAACACAAGCTGCAACAAGGAAACGTGCTAACACGATATTTTGTACACAAGGTTCATCATCACCAACAACAGAGGAAGAAAATGAGGAGCAGGACGATCACATTTACGCGAATGGTGAAATCTTCCATGCTGAGAGGTTTCTCCCAAATGGTGATTACTATAGTGGTTATTGGCTTGACAATTTCCCTCATGGACAAGGTAAATATTGGTGGACCGATGGATGTATGTACGTTGGAGATTGGTTTCGTGGCAAAACTATGGGCAAAGGCATCTTTAGTTGGCCCTCTGGTGCAATGTACGAGGGCAATTTCAAGACTGGATTTATGGATGGAGATGGTACCTATACGGGGCCTAATGGTGATACCTATAGGGGTTGTTGGATCATGAATTTGAAACATGGACATGGGGTTAAGGAGTACGTTAACGGAGATTGTTATGATGGTGAATGGTGTAGGGGATTACAAGAAGGACAGGGGAGGTATAATTGGAAAAATGGAAATTATTATGTTGGTGAATGGAAAAATGGAACTATTTTTGGTAAAGGCAAAATGTATTGGACTAATGGAAATGTTTATGAAGGGAATTGGGAAGATGGATTTCCTAAAGGAAATGGTACTTTTAAATGGACTGATGGAAGTTTTTATGTTGGAAATTGGAGTAAAGATCCAAATGAACAGAATGGTACATTTTATCCATCTACTTCATTGTTACAAACTGGTAATCTTGAATGGGATCCTCAACAAGTTTTCAACGTCGATTTGATTGAATGTACTATCTGTCCACCTGAGAAAGTTCCTATTTTGCCTTCACAGAAGAAACTCGCGTTATGGAGGTCATCTAAGGCTGTTGACAGCAACATTAAGCCTAGGAGAATGTCGTTGGACGGGAGAATAGATGCACCTCCTGTTGATAGGGAGTTTGGTAGAATTCGTTTATCTGATGTTGGAGGAACTTCTGCTAGTACTTCTTATTATTTGGACGATTCCATCGTTGGCTTGCAGGATCCTGATGGATATTTAAGAGGAAGTCCTATAAGAATTCCTAAAGTTGTTAAGAGACAAGGCCAAACTATTTCCAAAGGACATAAGAATTATGAGCTTATGCTTAATTTGCAGTTGGGAATCAGGTAGTAAATTTAACTCGTTTTTCGTCTAATTATATTAGTAAATGTACAAGTTACTTGTGTTTGTTGTGCATTTTCAAAGATCAAAGTTGTGATTTTTCTTGTGTAAATTATCGATAGGGTATCAGTGGGACGGCCTGGTCCTCCACCATCACTAGATCTCAAGCCATCAGCGTTTGATCCTCGAGAGAAGTATTGGACTAGATTTCCAACAGAAGGATCCAAGATCACACCTCCTCATCCGTCTTGTGAATTCAGATGGAAAGATTATTGTCCGAAAGTTTTCAGGTAAGGCTTCATTTCTATTACTTGTTGAAAATGATGACTTTAGAACGCGTTGGAACTAGTGATCATCGATTGTGATGTTCCTCAGGGCATTACGGATGTTATTCAAAGTGGATGCAGCTGATTATATGATATCGATTTGTGGTAATGATGCCCTCCGGGAGCTTTGTTCCCCTGGAAAAAGTGGAAGTTTTTTCTACTTGACAAACGATGATCGATATATGATCAAGACAATGAAGAAGGCAGAAACAAAAGTAAGTCTCTAAATAACTGCAATTTTTTTCTGCAAAGATCAGTACTTCCCCTTCTGATTTTACTTGCCAATGGATTTGTTAGGTGCTATTAAGGATGCTTAGCGCGTATTTCAATCATGTTCGCGCTTTTGAGAACACCCTTGTGACTAAGTACTATGGCCTGCATTGTGTGAAGCTAAGTGGACCAGCACAGAAGAAGGTATCAGACATAAAGTACCATAACAGAAGTCTAATAGAGTCAAATCTCTCTATAACAACGTCATTTCTCTGAATATTTTTTGGCTGCTATAGTGAATTGCTGTTATATGAAAAACGGCTTTAAAGAAAACTTGGTGATTATAGTGACATGTTGTTACAAAGACTGTTAAAGAGAGGTTTAACTGTGGAAGTTCAATGTGAACAACTTTAATATATTCATGAATGGTTTTAGGTACGATTCGTTATCATGGGGAACCTCTTTTGTACAAATTACTCAATTCATAGACGATTCGACTTGAAAGGATCAACATTTGGAAGAATGACAGATAAACCAGAATCCGAGATTGAAGCAACAACAACCCTTAAAGACCTTGATCTCAACTTCATTTTCAGGTTACAAAAGACATGGTTTCAAGAATTCCGAAGGTAAAAATTTTGCTTTGGAACTTTCATGTCGAATAATGTAACTATCCTCTGACATTTGAGACTCAACGTTTCATTTCAAGTGTAAAACACATGTCAGTAAATGATTTTTGCGACATTCTGCAGGCAAGTTGATAGGGATTGTGAGTTCATGGAACAAGAGGGAGTGATGGACTATAGCCTTTTAGTTGGTATCCATTTTAGAGAAGCAGATAGTACTGAAGATCAGACATCTTCTGGTTCTGGAACACCTATTGGTTGGTTCTAACTTCATTTGAATCATAACAACAATTCTTCCGTTTCAATTTGTTTGTCTTACTTTCATTTGTTTAACTCGTTGCAGATAATGGAGGCTCGGAAAATGAAACATTTGCTCGTGTCTCTCGAGCTGATATGGATCAATTGCTTCTTGATCAGGAAGGGTAAGTTTTCAATCCCCTGATAATCATCTAGTTACATGAACTATAGGTACTATGCACCGGGCACTAGACTTGCTCTTTGTAACAGTAAAGTCACTGAACTAACTATTTATTCGTCGTTTCTTGATCTTTGTGTCAAAAATTGCAGGTGGGCTAGCATAAAACTAGGAATAAACATGCCTGCAAGAGTTGAAAGGACAGAGAGGAAAGCTACTGAAGCGGAAACTCAGCTAATCGGAGATCCAACAGGAGAGTTGTATGATGTGATACTGTTTTTCGGGGTCATAGACATACTTCAAGACTATGACATTACAAAGAAGCTAGAGCACGCGTACAAGTCTATGCAATGTGATCCAAACTCAATATCAGCAGTTGATCCAAAGGCATACTCAAGGCGTTTTCGCGATTACATATTCAAAGTTTTTATAGAAGATAACTGACATGAAAGTTAAAAAGAGGGCTTCAAGCTAGCATAGGACTAAAGTACTATTTGTTTGTTGTTTTTGGAAATTATTTGCAGTTGAAGATTAGAAGGAGAGAAGAACATATATATATACACTCTTCCTTCACTGCATTTTATAGGTATACACAAAATACAGAATGAGTTACTATTGTATAGAAAAAGTTGTAACAGATATGTTGCTTGGAGTCTCCAGAAATGTTGTCGGATCCTTAAAAATGAACTACTTTTGGAGGACTAGGCATGTAACTGTCGATATTTTTGAAGTGTCCGAGCAACATGGATAACAGAAGCAACACAAATGTGATTTATAAGTTGCATTACTTACATATATGAAAATTTGTTGTTTCAAGGTATTTGCAGGGAATTAAGGATGGATTTTAATGTAGAATTTATTTGAATTAATCAAAGTTCCATTTACTAATTCATTTGGGTTTCTTAACCCTTCAGTTTAGTATGATTCATGAACAAGTTTTACTGATATTTTTATTATCCTCTAGAAATGTGTGAAGAGCAAAAGGAAATGATCTCTTCTGTCCATTTAAAGTTAGATTAGAAAAAAGAAGACACTGTAAGATCATACCTCATGTGTTATTGTTTACTAAGTTCATGTTGATAGATATGTCACCTGGACTTAACTCCATATAAGGAGACCAAAAGATCCCATCCACCACCGATGTGGGAGACTTAACAAGTGTCAGGGTAACCTCCATACTGACAAAGCCACAACTTGTCTATACTTCACACTGTTCACACACACGTGATAACTGGGTTGTCTCCTCGTTAGACATGCTCAGCTAGCTCAAATATGTTGTCTTACTAGGGCAAACTAACATAATGGTCAACCCCCAATGTAACCACCATGATTCAGCATAGGTATACAAGAAAGAATGAGAACTATAAGGCTTTCTTGATTCAACTCTTAAATTTACTTGGTATTCTCCATTGAACCATCAAGAATCAGGAAAATTACATGCATATCAATGATGCAAGTCTAGCAGAGAAGTACAATGTCTAATGCCAAATGGCTAGAATAACAGCAATGACTAAAAGTAGTAGCAGCGCGCCATCTCCTCCTGGCAAGATGCCTAACCTGTCGAAAAATTAACACCAGATAAAAAATGTTAGTAGAATTTCCTGCTATTATTTTGCAGTTTATTAGACAACATCATAATTGGTTTCTTATTTCTATAGCATAAGTCTATCTTTCTATATTTACTAGTGGTACTATTGGCATACCTGAGTTTTCTCCTGTACTGATAAATGTACGTCATCACCGGAGGAAGGATGCCAAACAGAAAGCAGTTGGCGTAAATCCCAGCAAAATCAAGAGCTCTTGAAAATGTAGAGGGAAAGAAAGAGCCAATGAGAACTGGCAAAGCTAGAACAAAAGGAATCACAAGGCTTTGTAAAGATTCAAAACCAGAGTTCACTCTATTTTCTGAAGCATTAGCATTCTTGATTCCGCTATAAGAAACTTTCCCTGCATTTCCAAGATTTTGCCTCAACTTAAATGTGGCTGAACCAACTTTGCCTACTACTCCTCTAGAAGGGCTGGGACTGGGACTGGGACTGGAACTGGAACTACTAAAGATCAAATCCAAGGTATCAACAACCTGTTTTGGAAAGCTAACAGCATATCCTATCAAACTAGTGGCTAGTGCTGAAAATGCAAAACCTTGAACTGCTGGTAGAGCAGAGGAATTGACAGAGAGCAAGAGTGAGATCGGGTCGCTTGAGACAGATGAAGCATTGTGACTAGATAGTCCCAAAACAATCAAATTCCATGATACTACCATGACTAAAGGAATAGTCCCACCTACAATTATTGCTTTTCTAGCATCATGTACAGTGTTTCCAGCAATTTTACAAATAAAAGGTGTGATAACATGGAACCCCATTGTAAGCACAGCCACAGGAATAGCAGGCAAAACTGATGAAAATCTCCAAGAAGCAAATCCAAAAGAATCAAGAATACTCATTCTCCCAACAAATATTCCAATTACAACTAATGCTGTAATGGAGAAAAGCATTGTAATGCATAGACACCTATTGGCTACATCAATAACCTTAAAAGGTAACAAACAGAGAACTATCCCAACTAGCGATGGAAACAGCCCATTAGCAAGAACATGATTAATCTTGGGAAACCACTGAGAAATAATTGAGCCAATACCTGAAACACAGGCTACCAACAAAGCAAAAGTTAGTGAACCATAAACCAAAGCAACAAATGACCCAAGTTTGCTTCCTAATGCCTTGGTTGCAAGACTAGTAAAGCTAACTTCATCAACCTCATCTTCCTCCATAGCTGCAAAACTAAGCTCTGCCACAAGAATGATAGAGGAAATAACATAAACCCAAGTCAACAAAAGAGATATGGTTGATGGAATTGGACCAGATTTTACAGTTGCTGCAGGTAATCCCAACATTCCTGGCCCTACAGCAGTACCTACAATCAACCCCACAGCACCCCAAAAGCTTTTTTCCTGAACCACTTCAATCTTTTCTTCAAGATTGCAACTTCTAGGTTCATCCACATTCAAAGAAACAGCTAAAGATTTGTGCTTTACACATAGATTATGACCTATAGTGGGATTAAAGAGTCCTTGCTTAATGGTTGGAACTTTTAAGCTTTTACCATGAGCTAGAAACTTAGTATGAGAACTAGGGTGGCTGAAAAATTGAATCTTGAATTGCTGTGAAACAAGCATTTTCAAATTTGATATACCCAAATATTCTTTTTTCAAGATACCTTAAAGTCTCTTACTTATCAGTGTAAAAATGAGTTCTTGCTGGCAGTTGACAGGTAGCACAGAAAGAAGAAGAATTTTGAATGGATTTTTTTTATCAGTTACCAAAATACAACAAATGGGGTTGTGAAAAAGGACTAAAGGGATAAGAATTGAAAAATTATTTGCAGAAAATGAAAAAGTGTTAGAACTGAGTACTGACAAATTACAGCTTCCAGAAACAGCAGGGGCCCTTAAGCTGAATATTCAGGCGGCGGTGACAAAATTATGTGAGGGTTTGGTTTCATTCTTGCCTAACCACGTGCTAAAATTACTAAGTTTTTTATTTAAGGAGAATCTTGTATGATTCCTAGACCCTACCAAACAGAGCAGCCAAACTTCATAGAATTTTTTTTTGGTGGCTTAATCTTTACAAAAAGTATAATTATGTTTATTCCTACTTCTTTTAGAGATGTCATTCAAATACTCAATCATTTGGAGTTCTCTTTATTTATTTTTTATTTATAAACATACCCTTCTAACTTGATTCAGTTGATATTTGAATGTGTGCAAGTAAACATTTAAATTTATATAAAATTAAATAAGTATACACACATATATTCTACGTAGGACACATGCGTCTATTTATGTAATCATATCATATATATATATATTATTTAAAAGAGAACCCTAGGCCTCCGCCTATGTGGCGCCAACAGAATCCAGAATTCCCTTTTAATTTATTTATTTCTAAAACTAGCCTTTCCCTTTCATTAAAAGTTGCGACTTTTATGAAAAATTGTGACTTTTATGAAAAGTTATGATTTTTATGAAAAGTTGTGACCTTTCCGAAAGAGTTGTGACCTTTCTGATAAGGCAGATAAATATTTGTTCACACTACCCTTTATTGTCTATAAATAGAGGGATTTCCTCTCATTTTAAAACAACGAAAATTCTGAACTACTTCTTTTTCTTCTTTTGCACAATTAAATATTCATGTACTTTGCTCATGTTGAGTGACTCACTTCACCGTTGTTTTTTGTATCAATACACTGGTGAATAGAATCATTATATCATGAGAAAATCTATTCCTTTAAACCTCGGGTAATAAAGGACAATAATTTTCTTAAGGGTACACTATATATTTAGTGGGCTCGATTTTTTCTTTTTTGTTTCATTCTATCCTGATATTTTTTTTACAGTCATTGATTTATACTTATTTTATTAATTATTGTTTTTGAGTATATCTTTTAAACTTTGTTGTTTATGTTTCTGCAAAGTTATTGTTATAAGTATTTGTTAATACAGATTAAATAACAAACGTTAATTGAGTATTTATTCAAGTTTTTTCTACTAAAATTGTTAAAAGTAGAGTAAAAATATTGCTTAAAGATCTCTACTACCCTATCTTGAAGACAAAATTCAAATTTGGTATGTCATTGCAAGCACATAAAGATCTTAAAAACTTTATCGCACATTGATGTGTGAAGTGAACCAAAAAAAGAAGACGAAATTTTAATAAACTTTTGACATAAGCTCAAGGATGTGCCGGATAACCTATAGAGGAATATGATTAGACTGCAACCTATTTTTATCCCAAAGACATAGATAACTACACAAATTAATTGTTCATATTCAATATGAAATATGAACAGATTTCTCAAGTTTACTGCAAGTTATAAATACTTTTCTTGAAGTAATATATGTGTTTTCGACACTGTGATTGGAATAGAAGTGTAGTTTCAAATTGAATTTCATCACTTTTTTCAGCCTTTTATAATTTATTTATTCATTCACCAACAATTATTTATTTATTAAAATATTTAATATTACCGGTTGATGTTCATTTGATTCCTCAAAAATATCAAATAGTAACACTTCTTGAAAGCAAAATGATAAATTATAAAATTCAAATTAAAAATGATTGATTGAAAGATAAATGATAAGATGTTATAATTATCATATTCCTTTGTAGTATTTTAGTTTAAATGACCGATAAATTTTAAGTATTATTTTACAAATTTCGTAATATTAAATTTTCGCGTGAGTAATTTTACTAATATATATATATAAAAGAGAACCTTAGGCCCGCCTATGTGGCGCCACCACAAATCAAAATTTTCTTTTAATTTATTTTCAAAACTACCCTTCCCACTACAGTAGGAACGTAGTTTCAGCCTTCAACAAATGCTTCGTCTGTTCATTTTGTTACCACTCTTGCCGCTCTTCATAAACGTTGCGCTTGTTTATAAGACCTGCATATGCGCCGTCATCACAAATCAGGATTCTTATTTATTTTATCCTTCTTAAAAGTCATAACATTATGGAAAAGTCACTACTTAGTGGTTGCGAATACTTATAATAGTCGCCACTAATAATTTATTCTAGTGACAAGATTAATCGGCTCTAATACCTATAATAGTCGCCACTAAAAGAATGATTTAGTGCCAAAGTTAGTTGCCACTAATAGTGTGTTTCAGTGGCAAATATCTATAATAGTCGCCATTATACCTTTAATAGTCGCCACTAAAAGTATGTTTTAGTGGCAAAATTAGTCGCTGCTAATACCTATCCACTAAAAGTATGTTTTAGTGGCAAAATTAGTCACTACTAATACCTATGATTGTCGCTACTAAAAGTGTGTTTTAGTGGCAACATTAGTCGTCGCTAATACTTATAAAAGTCGCCACTAAAGTATGTTTTAGTGGCAAAATTAGTCGCTGCTAATACCTATATAAGTCGACACTAAAAGTATGTTTTAGTGGCAACATTAGTCGCCAAATACATATAAAAGTCGCCACTAAAAGAATGCTTTAGTGGCAAAATTAGTCACCGCTAATACCTATAAAAGTCGACCCTAAAAGTATGCTTTAGTGGCAAAATTTGTCGCTGCTAATACCTATAAAAATCGCCACTAAAAGTATGCTTTAGCGGCAAAATTTGTCGCCGCTAATCCTATAAAAGTCGCCACTAAAAGTATGCTTTAGCGGCAAAATTTGTCGCCACTAATACCTATAAAAGTCGCCACTAAAAGTACGTTTTAGTGGCAACATTAGTCGCCGCTAATTCCAATAAATGTCGCCACTAAAAGTATGTTTTAGTGGCAAAATTAGTCGCCGCTAATACCATATAAGTTGCCACTAAAAGTATGTTTTAGTGGCAACATTAATCGCCGCTAATTCCTATAAATGTCGCCACTAAAAGTATGTTTTAGTGGCAACATTAGTCGCCGCTAATACCTCTAAAAGTCGCCACTAAAAGTATGATTCAGTGGCAAAATTAGTCGCCGCTAATACCATATAAGTCGCCACTAAAAGTATATTTTAGTGGTAACATTGTTTATTTTCAAAATTAGCCTTTTCATTTTATAAAAAATTGTGACTTTAATGAAGAACTGCGACTTTTATGAAAAATTGCAACTTTAATGCAAAGTTGTGACCTTTTCGAAGGATTGCAACTTTTCCAAATAGTTGTAACATTTTCGATAAGGTACAATAAACATTTGTTCACACTACCCTTTGTTGTCTATAAATAGAGAAATTTCCTCTCATTTTAAAACAACAAAAATTCTGAACCTCCTTTCTGCACAATTAAATATTCGTGTATTTTGCTTCTGTTAAGTGACTCACTGACACCATTGCTTATGTTACAGATCTTGATAAATGATAAGATGTTTAATTTTCATTTTCATTGACATTATTAATGTTTTTTATTACGTAATTTTGTATGTCAGATAATGTAGTGTTTTAATTTTAATGACGGATATGTTTTAAGTATTATTTTATAAATTTCATGATATTAAATTCATGCGCGACGCGCGGATAGTTTTATTAATTTTATACAGATATCTATATAAATATGCCCAAAGTTAAAAGAATTAAGTATATATTATATAATTATGTCAATCCTTAAACAAACTTAAAAAGGCTACTGGAACTTAAAAGAAGTATACCAACATTAAATTTTTATTTCAACTAGTTGATACTTGATATCGTCGATATGGGTTGCATGTGTCCGTTATGTTTCTAGGGTTTTATCTTTATAACCGTGATGTATGGGCTAGCTCTCAACTAATTCCACGAAATATCTACCAACTCCACCAGCAAATGCCAAGTAACTTAGTCCACCAAAGCTAGGCGAAATGAAAAGAATCACCTAATGATTTTTGTCTCCACTGAGTTTTAAACCTAAGACCTCAGGATTCTCAACCATGGATCACACCCCTGCATGTCTAGTTTCTTTTTGAATAATCGAGTCTAAGATATATTATGTTGTTTGCATTTGGGCATTATAATGATAACAAGAAGACTAAAGTTGTTAGATATACAAACACTTGTGTGCAAGTGTTCAAAATCTGTTATTTTTCTCTTTTTTTTGGTTCAAACACACAAAATGTATTCTGGGAACGTCGTAAAGCAACCCCACAATGTATATAACTTTGTTAAACTACTAAGAGAGGTAAAAGGCAAGTGAGTCCTCAATAGTGCTATGGCCACTTCTAGAGCTGTACAACTTCAGTTATCACAAAACCCAAAACAGAAATCTGTGACTATTGACTAATGATCCTAATAGAGCCGCAAAAATTGGTTTCTCTGTGGAGCCTGGGAAGGGGCGGGGGAGAGTAGCAGGGACCCTCGGCTTGCAGTGTGACACTAGATGAGCATATAATTTCCGAAATTCCTCAGATCTGTGGGGTAGTTGACACCAGAGTTCTGAAATCTTTGCTTCAAAATCAGCTCGAGTTGTCAAAAATAACCTGCATAATGCATGGCGTGTTTAGATGCCATCTAAATAATAATGGCATGTGCAACAAATTAGAAAAAGCTGTCTTATGTGTGAATTACTCTACTTGCCTTGGATATTAGGGGTTTGGCGTTTGCTTCCCACTCTGTTGCCCAATTAACAGAAGATCTGCTTGCCAATACTCCCTGTCTCAGCGACTTCAACTCATCACATTCACCTGGGAATCCTTTAAACAGCATCTGCCCAGGTTTTCACAGTTGAGCAAATAAGATAGAATATTCTCAGGAAGTAAGCTCACCGGTTGACTCTAGGAATAGCTAATGGCTAGAATAAGGTATATAACAGGTTCAGACATGCAAGTATGAAGCATAAAGCGTTGGAGGGGATTGATACTTGATAATTATTATTATGGCAATATCTTGTGAACTACTGAATCTAATAAAATCTACAATGTAAAACAAACATAAAAGTACAAAGAAAGAGGAGATAAAAGGTCCATTTCTGTCAGTTTAGGAGTTTACCACAAATTGATCAGCCAGTTCCGAGGATGAAGAGAAGAGTAGGCCATTCTTGTCAACTTCGACCAGCTCGTTGATACTTGATAAAGGGCAGTGAAGAAGGGTCAACATGCAACTTCTCATAGTATGTAATTTTTTAAGACTTTCAAATGTCAAGACCATGTGAAATGAAAATGAAGAGGAATACATGCATCGTACCAAGAGTAGGAAACAGCACAGACTGGTAATCCACAGCCAAACATATCCACAACCTAAAAGGAATTTACAAGAATGAAGCCTACTAAGAAGTTCTGAACATACATGAGAAAAAAAATGACTTGTGCTCTTTAAGAATGTAGAGACAAAACCTTCATTGGAAGATCCAACCCTGAAGAGGACGTATGCAAGCAAACACCAAGATCTGCTGATCCTATACAAGGGAACAAACGATTTGAGACAATTTTAAGGTGAACACAAGAAGATGACAACAGATCGGTAGCTCATACCAAGAAGCAATGGGTAATCCTCTGGCTCCAACCACATAGTACGAAATGCTACACGTTTAAGGTTGAGTTTTGCCATCTTTTGTTCATATTTTTCCTTTTCAGGCCCTTTACCTTCAAAAGAACCCAAAGTAAAGAAAAGCTTATGTCTACCAAAATAAGAAGTAAAATCCCTCTTTGACACATGAGCAGCAGTTACCTGTAATTATAAATAATAATCTAGGGTATTGCTTCCCACCCTTGATTTCCTGCCAGAAAACATCCTCCCTCTTCAAGTCATCCTCGTTCAGCAATGCAGAAACCCTTCTATCATACATTAGTGCTGCTTCTAAGAGAATGCTAAAATCTTCATCCGGAGTCCTAAAAACCAATACTATAATGTCATGTAGCTGTCACCGAAGACAAGACTGTTTTACCATCTTTGAATTTTGAAATAGGAGCATGAACACATGGTTCAAATAAGAAATAGAACTTTCTCAGCACATGGTGCAAATAAGAGACAGAACTCTTCCATTGTTTCCAATCATCTTGCCCATCATTTCTTGATATTCACAAGCATTGAACTGATAGTGATTAAGTTTGCAGTATTTAAAGAAATGGACCTTGGGCTAACTCAACCCAAAAACTAGCTTATGAGGAGAGGATTGCCGAAGACCATGTAAGAAGACCAACTCGACATCCCATAACTGATGTGGGACAACTTAACACTATAGATCACCACTATCAAGTTTGGAATTTTGTAAACCAGGATGAAGATTAGGGTAAAAGATACCGAAGAAGAATGTTTATATACTATGTTATATGAGGATAAATTGTGTGATAAAAGAAAATGTAAGGTTCACTATGCCAGAACACAATAGGATGTTAAATTAAGTTTACAAACAACTTACCAGCTTGTACTGCTTACAATGAGCGCTGGTCTGTTCCACTTCAAGGAAATATCTGTGCCAGTCTGAGTTGTAAATAGAGTTACATTAGGATTGTCATCGTCTAGTGTTAGTACCTCTGCAAATATGCCAGATTCATATCAATTCTTCATCTAAAACAGTTCATCACATGGAAATTCTCATTATAGTATGTACCATTGCTAAGACAGTCTTGAAGGCTGTAAGGTGTTCTCAGACTCTTATCAATCCCACAAAACAACTGCAATTGACAATTGAAGGTTAAAACTAAGAAGTATTGAATATATTAGGGAAGCTTTGTTATAGACAAGATAATTCACCTTGTGCTTCTCCTCAAGGGAAGCAGGTTGAAAAAAATCAGGAGGTTGGTCATATAGAACAGTGGCACTGAGAATCCAGAAAGCAATGATGCACAAGTCAGTAAACAAAGAAAATCAGATTGTTAGATATTCCAAGTAGCTCAATGGCCTACCTGATTCCCCAGTTTTGAGCCAATTCATGTTGCATTGCCTTTGTCACACATAAGGAACCATTAGCCATTTTCCCAAAATGCTTCTCAATCCTATCCAAATATCCAAATTTTGTTTTACTTGCACAGTTCACAAACCAGATGCTAAACCCAAATGGAGGTTTATAACTTACGAGGATGAACAAATTACCAATGATATAAAGCCACAAACCGACTATTTCTCCCGAGAGACAATGCTAGAAGAGTATATCCAAAGTTATGCCAATCTATAATGAACGCAGAACGTCTAATCCAACTGGCCAATTTTACAGCAACCAGTGTAGGAACAGATGGTGGATTCTGGCAAAGGAGTAACGCTATCATTAGTTGATATAATTAAAGCTCAAGCATGCCAAATCGGATGCACGACTTGCATCAATCATAACTCAATCCCCATCTTCTCTAGTGGGAGTTCTGATCCCAAATAACTAAACAGCGCTAGTGAGGATGCCCTAATTGGACATTCCTCAAGAACTTGGGTGGATCATAACCAAAATCCAGGTTCAGCACCCACTAGATAAAGCATTTAGAAAAATATGGAAGAACCAGCAGTTCAAGCACCAATGAGAAAGCAACCTCAGAGTTGGCACAGGTTCTGGTTAATTTTGAGGAGAAAAACAAGGCCCGTCTTTATGCTGGCTCTCAAAATATCAAATACTTATAAATCAAAACAAAAATAAGTAGAAAGACATGCTCACTTGCGAAATGTCGTATGGAAAATTTGAAATTACTAACTGAAAACTCAAATAAAGAAATTACTGAGAGATATACATGCATGGATTTATGGCAAGTCAAATACATAAAAGAATTAACTGGTAGCTTTTACTTCAAAAACTGAAGCACCATAGTGAATCAAAAACTGTACGCGTCAAGGTTGGTATGAGGAGATTGTTTCCTAATCCAATATTTTGTTTCAAGGACACGTGCATACATGCACACAGAACTCTCCGAGTAATAGTAACAATTTTGAACTCCAGCCTATTGATGATTCTCTTTAGTTATTCTTTCTTTGTATTTTTAAACATAAAAGACACTAGATGTTAATATATATGGCCACATGACTAGCACTTGTCACTAAGACCTACATATTTAATAGTTGTAAGCATATATGTAAAAGTAGCTAATAGCTCACCTGAACTATGAAAACATCCGGCTTCGGAATTTTAACACAGAGATACCATAGAAGCATAAAAAACTGGACCAGTGGCTTAAGTATGAGCAATAAAGGATGGAGTATCTTTGGAAAACTTCTGGGGTTTGATGGCCACTGTGTCTGCATGATGCCAAAATACTCAAAGTCAAATCACACAGACACAACCGAAGAGGATGTCTTTGAGCTTTTCACTCCAGAAAGACAGCTAGATCATCCAGTTATTACCATTTCATTGATGTGAATAGATTTATGCTCTTTTACAGCAGAATGAGGGTCCGAACCTACTCAAAATTAAGAACTAAAAATCAGAATGACCAGGCAGGATAAAGCCAAAAGAAAAATTATAATGTTTGGACGGGATTATTAAACCAAGCACTTATACCAAGTGGTACAAAATTTTGTGTAATTATGCACAATGTCTGGAATTTAAGTTTCACGTAGTTTCAAACTGTTCTACATGCCAATGATAGAAGAATAGTATATCTGAAGAAAAATGGAATGGTAGAGCCAGTGATGTTACAATATTTAGGACAGTGATATGGAAGAAAAAATGAAAATTCATTCATCTTATCTAATAAAGCCTCTAATAGTGCTTCTTTACTTCCCCAGATCCTGCGTGAATGTGAGATGCTTCGTGCACCAGGCTCCCCTTTTTTTCTTGAAAATCTACGGGCTTGGGGGTGTGTTTTCCCGACAGGGGGGGAGGATGTGTGGGGGAGTTAACAATTGTGGATTCTCACAGGAAGGTTTCAAACCAAATAGAGTATGAACTAAATACTCAACCTCTCCCACCCAAAGTGTGCCTCCCTCCACTTCCATCCTTGAGCCCTTAACTAACAGCACACAACCTCTGCCTCCATTCCACGCCCACCGCACTGCCTACAAACTCCCAACCATTGTCTATCTTTGTCCATGTGCTCACCCCATTTGCCCACCCCCAAGTGCCTAAGTTGTATCCCCTTAGCCTTCATCATCATCTTATTCTGCTTCATTCAACCATGTTCCACAAACAGATTTAATCCATGTTATGTTATTTCAACTATGTTGACAAATTTTTCCTGTATCTAAAAATTGACACCATATTTTTGTATCATGCTCTTTTTATTTCATTTTAAAATTGAAACGTAAACAGAAACAATCTTTTTTCATATATTCAATGCTTATCAATAATTCGGACATATGCAGCTAGAAGCATTCTTTATGAAACAATGCTTATCATGGGTTGTTACATGATACTTACCTCCATATGCAACAATGTCGACCTCTAGATGAGCCTGCATAAGGTATAAGGATAAACATAAGAATATAAAGGGCCTGGATCAATGAAGTGTATCAACCACTAATTTTGAAACATAAAAAGTGGTTTTCTCATCATCACTTAAAACAGAAAAGATATATTACTATTCTCTCTTACAATAGCAAACATGCATCCATCATACTAAATAACATTAGTAACTAATGGTAACATATACAACAGCATAATTGAAGTCTTCAAATAAATAACACTGGAAGTCTGAAACAAAAAGCATCAGTCAACACAGAAGAGTTTTACAATTCTCACAAATGACTGTTCTAGAGTATGTCAAAGATAGTCCTTTTAAGACCAATCACAACAGCAGAATCTGACAATTTTTCTTTAATCTAAAAATGTTGTTCCTACATACTAACTACACCATGAACCTAGCAACCAGCCAGAAACAATTAACCTCAAGTTCAGAGATTAGTACTCAAACTTATACCCAGATTATTCATAACAGAACCTCCAAAATATGTAAAAATGCACTAATTTGGATGGATCATCTGCATAGGCTCCACCACTATCTCAAATTCTGACTCAAATACAAAATAAGAAAAAAGGTAGAAGTGTGTGTGTATATATATTAAAAGGTGCATCCACTTCCTTCAATTCAAGAATTCTGGGAAACTCAGTAGCTAAGATGGTTGACTATCTGAACTTTCACCTTGTTCATAAGTGTTCGTTCCCACCTTGTAATCCCCTACCCCCTATGTAATAATATAAAAAAAAATCTGAACTTTCACCTTATTAGTAAGGGTTCGATTCTCCAACTTCTAATCCCCTACACCCTGTGCAAAATATTAAAAAATAATAAAAATCATGGATTGGGTACCTGACGAGCAAGGGAAAGAGCATGATATTGCATACGAGGGCTACGTCCAATATCGCCGAGAACCACTACTGCTGCCCTGCCGCTGGGTCGGATCCTCGATTCATTTTGCCCTAAATTCAACAAATTTGATCGGTTTCAATGCATCAAAAAAATATTGGAAAATTGTCGAAAATTAATTGAATATCGTACCTGACATGATTGCAAAACAAAATTCTTACTTCCGGAACAGAAATTGAGATTAAAACACCATTCCAGTGATAGTGAAAGTACTCAGTTAAATACAGGGGAAATCGACGAAGATGAAGGAGATCCGAAGAGAGAGATGAAGAAATTAGGGGCGTGTTTGGTAAAATAGGAGGTAGAAAGTCAATTTTTTAATATTTTTTTAAAATTTATATAACTTGCTCCAATTAACACTTAAATATTATTAATTAAATTCTTTATACTTTTTTTCAATGAAACACTATTTTGATTTGTTAATATTATTATTAATTTAATGTATATTTCAGAAAAAATATTTTTCACTCGTGATGCAATTGCAACTTATCGAGAACATGATGTTAAATAGGAAGTTGTGAACTTTGATTGAACCAAGAATCTATCAAAAACAACTTGAGAGGTCTTTGATTGAACCAAGAGCATCGAAAACGACTTTCTCTACCTCTCAAGGTAGGAGTAAGTTCATCCGAGAACAACTTCTCTACCTCTCAAGGTAGGAGTAAGTTCATCCGAAAACAACTTCTCTACCTCTCAAGGTGGGATAAGATATGTGTACACTCTACTCTCTCCAAACCCCACTTGTGAAATTACAGTAGTATTTGGTAAAACAATTGAGTATGCATTCCAAAACCTTGGTGATATGTGTATAACAAATCATTTTTTTGCCACCTTAATGATAATTTTGGATAAATTGTTCCAAACTGAACTTTAGTCCAAGACCAAAAGGCCAGATCACATGATCATTGTTAGACTTGATAAAATATGCAAGTACTATAGAAAGAATCACCCAATTTAATTCACAAGCACAACTCAAAACAGCAGAAAGAGGGCATCTAAAGAACCATATAAGAACATATTCAAGGGCATCCAACTTTGGACAACTAAGTTTTTTGCTCTAATAGTTTGGTTGAATTTGGATCAATGTTGAAAGGGGGTTTATTAACAATTCCAACAAATGCGAAGGGAATCTGTCATGATTCTGTATTTGAACTTAAGAATTGCTTTCAACTTTATCGGGTTACTTCAACCACATCGAAACCTAGATTAATGAAGTAACTGAAGCAGAAGAGTCTATCTCAATTTCGCTTTTTCTTCTGGGGCTTCTTCTTCTTCGCTGGAGCTGGAAAGACAGCACGAAAAGTCCATGCAGCCAATATTGCTCCTACAAAGGGGCAGATCCAGTAGACGTAAAACTGCTCCCATGTGTTGTGCATGTTGTTTATGTACGCCCAACCAAATGCCTGCAAATGTATAGCAGATAATCAACTCCCTTATGAACCCATTAAGAACTCATGCAGGCAAAAAAGGAAACAGATACATTGCTACAGCAGTGTTTATGTAGGCATTCGTTCAATAAGAAAATATCACTATCCTAGGACTTGACAAGAAATAGTCTCAGTTTTGGGATACCCCAAACTATTTGATACACTTTGAATTCCTTTTTAAGAATTCAATATCTCGTTTGATATATAGTTACACAAAAAGTTTCAGAATTGGGTATGATTACACCCTGTCTGTGAAACTAAATTTACTACGAATATGGATAGCAGTCTGTTTATTAAGGAATTAAACCCTTTGGGGTGACCTAATGGTTTGGGCTTGGGACTTCCATGTCGGAGGTCTCAAGTTCGAAACCCCTTGCCAGCGAAAGCAAGGGGTTTGCCTTCTTGGTCGAGCTCGTCGCACCGGGCTTGCCTAGTGCGGGTTACCTCTCCTGTGTGGTTTGCGAGCTATTGCATAGGAGCAAGGGTTTTACCCTGTGCGCACCCAAAGGATAGTGACTGCGGGTTTCCCCTGTCATCAAAAAAATAAATAAATTAAGGAATTAAGCCAACACGCTTTTGATCCACCTTGAGGTAACAGCTCTATTGCCACTTGTATGTACCACTGTTTTGCTCATAGAATAGACTAGTTTACCAGGTCCTCTCTGTAATCAAGAAGGCAGGGTCTAGTCCTCATTTCATATGCATCTTTTAGCAGAGGCAATATAATCATGAGCTGGGTGGAATTTTTTTAAAAAAAAAAAACTAACAAGCGACGGCATTTCACCAAGTGTTACCGCGTTTAGAGTATCAAAATTAATACAACAGAAGGATATTTATTATGTGTTTGCTTTTGTTAGAATATGAATAGGTTTATACAATCCTATTAGAATAGGAATAGGTTTATACAATCCTATAAGAATAGGAATAGGTTTATACAATCCTATTAGAATAGGAATAGGAATAGGAATAGAAATAGAAATAGGAATACTAAATAGTATCCTACTTGGTAAAGGATTGTATTCTAGGGTCTATAAATAGGGTCTCAATGTAATAATGTAGACGCAACAACAATTCAATAATATTCTTTTCCTATATTTCTTACATGGTATCAGAGCCTCTACGAACTTGATAGAGAATTAAAGAGCTTCCGTTGCCGGCGGGTGGCACCCATATATGCTGCCCGTTTGGCCAATGATTATGTTAGCAAAAGTTGGGTCACCATGCATCATTCTAGTGACTACTTTCTTATATCTAATTTGTGTAGCACCGTGCCATCATTCCAGTGACTACTTTTTCATATTTAATTTGTGTAGCACCGTGCCATCATTCTGGTGACTACTCTTTCATATCTAGTTTGTGTAGCACTGTGCCATCATTCCAGTGACTCTTTTTTCATATATAATTTGTGTAGCACCGTGCCATCCTTCCGGTGACTACCTTTTTTTGCATATCTGATTTGCGTAGCACCGTGCATCTCTCTGGACTACTTTTCATATTTAATTTGTGTAGTATCGTGGATTTTTCCGAACTATTTCTCATATCTGAGTAGCATAGCATCATGTGTCTTTTCAGTGACTCCTCAGATTTGATTTGCATAGTTCCATTCGTCTTGCCGGTGACTCCTTAAATCTGATTTGCATAGGGTTGTGCCATCATTCCAACCCTTAATTTTTCTTTTTCAGTAGGGTTGTGCCATCATTCCGACCCTACCCATATTATTTTTCTTTTTCAGTAGGGTCGTGCCATCATTCCGACCTACCCATATTATTTCTCTTTTTCAATGGGGTCGTTCCATCAATTCGAACTATCCTATATAATTTCTATTTTCTAGTTGGGTCGTGACATCATTCCGACCCTACCCATATAATTTTATTTCTTAGATTGTGACCACTTTTACCCATCAAATCTAATACTCCGGCATATGAGCATGTTTCGGGCAGTTTTCGGTGACTTGTTTAATATCGACTGTCTATTGATTCCAACATGAACCATGTACTTTATACTAGATTTTGAGCACTTACAATGTTCGCTGCATTGTGAAGAAGTCTATATGGAGCAACCACCTAATTTTGTTGCTCAGGGGGAGTTTAGTAGCCTTGTATGTTGATTACATAAGTCACTCTATGATCTGAAATAGTCTTTGCAAGCTTGGTTTGGGAAGTTCTAACACTGTAATTTTATCACTCTGTGTTTTATCGGCATTATGCATCAAATTCAGTACTTCATGAGAAGATCAAGCACATGAAATTTATTGTCAATTTTGTGAAGTCAAGTGATCAACTCGCCGATGTCTCACCAAGCCCCTCATCGATCCTTGTGTTAATTACATTTGTAACAAGCTAGGTAAATGAATTGTATGCACTAGCTTGAGGGGGAGTGTTAGAATATGAATAGGTTTATACAATCCTATTAGAATAGGAATAGGTTTATACAATCCTATAAGAATAGGAATAGGTTTATACAATCCTATTAGAATAGGAATAGGAATAGAAATAGAAATAGAAATACTAAATAGTATCCTACTTGGTAAAGGATTGTATTCTAGGGTCTATAAATAGGGTCTCAATGTAATAATGTAGACGCAACAACAATTCAATAATATTCTTTTCCTATATTTCTTACAGCTTTCACTTGAGATTATTGTTGAGGAAAAGAAAAACCTCACTCCTTCTGAAAGCCAATCTCTATTAATTCAGTCCCCTACAACTAGTTGTCAAGCTACACAAGTTAATATGCAAAATACTATATGCAAGGAGAACTGTGTTAGGTTGAAGGTGAGGCATAAAGTACCCTTTAAGGAAACTAACAGTTAATACAGGGACATATGATTGGCTTGGTTGATCATCTTAATTAGCTTCTTGATATGAAACTCATTTCCAATCTGACACCCTAAGAGAGAAGTGTCATTTGAGATTTGCAACTGCAGATATGACTGTAAATAGTTATTACTTGTTAGCCAGTGGAACTAATGCAAATCGAGATTTATGATTCGTGTGACACAGCTACCTATGAAAGGAAACGTCAACTCACAGTGCAGGTACAGCCAAGAAATATGATTTTTTTTCTTACAAGTAAAAGCCAAGAAATATGGTCTGCTCAGACTGACAGATGTCATAGTTCAGATTTAAGGACAGATGGTATATAATGTTTGTCTAAATCCATTTTGTCGTTATCTTATTCCATTAGATGAGGCAAATATCAGGGTCTTGTCAATTTCTGCCGTTATTTTATTCCATTAGATGAGGGTAAATATCAGGGTTCAAATAGGTAATGTTCCATAAATTAAAATAGTTCAGATTGACAGGCATATATTCCTAATATGTTGTAGTTTTGGAACTACGACCAAAGAAGCCATTCTTGTCGATGTAAAAGAATTTATTTTTTTCATACGACTGGTCAGCTTAAGCCTCTCTTTGTAAGACTAAGAATTACTGCAATAAAGAATGATGAGCATAATGGAAAGAGCAAGTTACATTATAGCAAAGTTAAATGATTGCATCTTAAAGACAACTTTCTGCTATAGTTGAAGGTTATTCACTACTATGCAAAAAGAATCTATTTTGAAGAATCTTGCAACACTTTCTAACCAAAGTATAAGGAAACCATTACTAAATCCAATGGAGTAAATCTCCACAAATCATCCCATTTTTAGTTATAAACCATATTCTGAGTGTTAAGATAATGAAAGTTCACCCAAATATAGATGCTACAATGATGTGTTATTCAGATAACATAGCAAATCAAAAACCTGAGTATAATATGGAAAAATCAAATGAATTTAAGTGGTTGAACTATATATTAAGCACCAAGATCTAAGAACAGCAAAAAGAACTAGTACTTACATTGGCTGGATTCATAGAAGGTCCAGTGTATTTTGAACCTGCAACTACCATGGTAACAGTTGACATTGCAAGTAACCAATTCTTTAGAAGTGCACTTTTAGGACCCTTCAGTACAATGATAAAGACCAGAAAGGTCATTACGAAAGTCAAGATGCCCTCAGCAATGGCTCCATTGTGCAAGTCAACTTTCAAGGAAGGCCCACCAAGCATGTGCTTGTACTGCGTAGGAATAACCTCCAATATTGCTACTGCACCAGCAACCGCACCAGCTGCCTGTAACAGTTCAAAGATAATATAGAATTAGTTTCATGATATAAAGACTTGGATGGATTCTTGAATTGGAAGTTCTAGAAATTATTCTGGGGAACTCTTCAACTTTGAACAGAACACTGTAAGATTTCTTTAGATAAACCAGAAAAACCATGTAAAACTTGCCATAAAAATTGAAATTTAGGTGATCTATCTTGGATCTTATATATAATATTGTGTTCTTATGGGAAAAAGCGAGGGAAGGTGTAGTTTAGCGTCAACTTGAAATAATTACGAGACAATGAACTTTCTCTATAAATAACTTTTTTTGGCATCATCTATTTGTCCAATAGCCCCCTACGATAACAATAGTCACCCTCGCCATGACAAATGTAAGCAAAACCATATAGACAATGGGCTACACCTAGCTTAGCCTATCCGATATCAAATCCGACAAGAGTTGTTTTTGCTGATATTCTCCTCTCTTCTAAAAGGAATTTTTCATTCTATAAGGTATGGCAAGTTATTAGCTATAACCAAAATGAAGCAGTCTGAGGCAAATGGACTCAACCTCTAAACACTTACAAAAAACAAAAAAGGAATCAACCTCAGTCAGAAAAGAGCGAAATGTGTCCTTTAACAGCTTTAGCTAGACAAATCCAACTAGTTTCGGACATTGGGATCCAGATGAATTATACTCAAAATTCAAGCAAAACAACAGCTGCGCCTAAGTCCCCTATATGAAGATTCACTAACCATATTTCTCCATTTAAGCTCCACTCAAAATTCAAGCAAGCTCAACCATGTAAATACCTAACAACTAAACCCAGAAAAGGTTTTTAAAAGTTCACTTTAAGAAGTGGAAACCACAAATGCTATTATGATAGGTTGATTTTTCAGAAAATTAAAACTCTACTTCCATTATTCCTCAAAATTCAAGCAAAATAAACAACAGCTACGCCTCAGTCATAAACAAGTCCGGATCGACTATACAAATCCTCATTCACTGATCATATTTCTCCATTCAAGCAAAATCAACCATGTAAGAACTGGACCCAGAAAAGGTTTTTTTTTAAAAAAATAAATAAACAAAATCAAAAACCTGAGCAGGGAATCGGGTGGCAACGGTAAAAAGAGAATCTTTTCCAACCCCAGCAGCATAAAACGCCGCTGTACCAGCAGGATTAAAAGCTGCACCACCCAAAGCATCGCCGATAATCCCAAAGACAAAGAAGAGCATAAAAAGAAGCACAGTAGTAATAAATAGCGAAGCCATTCCTTGAGCAATCCCAAAAGCAGTAGCAATAAGGTAAGTGAAAATCCCCAGAGTGGAAGAACAAAAAACCCACATCAATGTCAAAACAAAATCACCCACAGCTGCTTTTACAGCACCCATTGAATACAAAATCTTTGAAATTTTTGGGTTTCCTTAGCTTCTGAAAACTGAAAATCTCTCCCACTCGGTGAAAGAGAGGAAGAAGAAGAAGGATAGCGAAATGATTAACCTAATAGAGATTAATTAGAAGTATATTTCCTTTGGAATTAATTATGGGCTGTTATAAAAGTAAATAATAATTAGGTGTGATAGCATTAAAATAAGTAAAGTAACACTTTTTTTCGCGATTTTTACACTTCAATTATCAACTAAACTTTTTACTTGCATAATAAATACTTAGGTCCTATGCCAAATTAATATGGTCAATTAAAAGCAAAGGGAGCATGAAATGAAATAAGTATAACTAAAGATAAAGTTGAATAATTTCGAATAATACACACAAATTTGTACCTTTTCCCATCTCCTATTGGATACTTTATTTATGAGATTTAGATGTTTAATTTAATTTTGAAATTATAGTGAATGAACCCTATGTAAACTATAATGGCAAGTATTGATTAGTGTTTGGTAAGGATTAGGACAATAGTTGGCTGCTTTTAGTTGTTTAGTATTTCTTTGACTTCTATTTTGTTTGGCAATGTTCATTATATTCCTTGACTAAAAGCCATGAACCATCTTCTCATTTTGGTGGGGGAGTATTTTTAATTTTTTACACATGAATATGCTTGTTTAATTTGACCGTCTTTATATTTTTGATGTGCATAAGTAAAGATTTAAGTTTATATAAATTGATTAGGTAGACATACACATCATATATGGTATAGTACATGTAGGATGTTACGTAGGACGTGAATTGTGAATTGTCACATGGAATGTTAAGCAGAATACATGTGCTTACTTGTTCAAATTATACAAGTTTAAGTTATCTCTAAATCTCTCGTATCAAACTAGCCTAACTTTCATTATTACTTAAAATTCAAGCTAAAATCAATACCTGAGCTGGAAATCGAGCAGCAACGGAGAAGAGCGAATCATTTCCAACTCCGGCAGCATAAAACGCCGCCGTACCGGCAGGATTGAAGGCGGCGCCACCCAAAGCCTCAGCTATAACACTAAGCATTAAAAAGAGGAGGAAAACAATGACAATAGTGATGGAGAGAGATGCCAATCCAGGAGCAATTCCAAATGCAGATCCAATAATGTAAGTGAGAACCCCAATCGTTGAAACACAAAATATCGCAATAAATGTCATAACAAAATCAGCTACCGCTGCTTTTACAACACCCATCTTCTTCTTCAACTGAAACAACGACGACGAAGAAGAAGAAGAGGGCGATTCAGATGTCAATCAATGCATTATCATGGGTATATATTAGAGAAATGGGGATTAGTTAGAATTTAGAAGTATAGTAGGTAGGAATTGGGGATTTTTGTTGTACAACTAATTAAGAATTTGTTAATTGGGGAAGGTGTGCTCCACCAAATGAAAACTACTTACATGAAGAAAACATGCTAATTTGGGAAATGATATTCAAATGTGATAACATGACTTACACATCTTGTTTGGATGGTTGTTATCCGTTGTATTTATTAGAACAATACAGTTACATAACTAACATTTAAACAGAGTGTTAGTAGACATTTAGCATAGATTCCAAATATTTTTTCACTCAAATTTGGAACTAAATTTGTGGAGGGGTAAGGATGTTTAGCCGAAACATCTCGGTAAAAATTATATTGTATATATAGATTTTGAATCATTAAACATAAGATTAGAAATTGATTTAGTGATTTATAAAATTAAAAATTTGAGGTTGTAGATTCAAATGTCAAACAAATTCTTACTATGTTGTATGTATATTTTAACTTATGTGTACGTCAACTTGACATTTCTTTTTGGCCACGAGAAATTATTAGAGGATCGTGCAAGAGCACGTTGCCTAGCATAATGCAAGGGATGACCAAATTATATTGAATAAATAATAGTATTGGAGTATTTTATTATAATAGCTACTTGACTATCCTTAGTACATGAGATAAGAATAAAAGTTACAAGATAAAATATGAGATTACCTTTATTTCATGTCATGTCTGAAGTATTAGTTAATTTTAAAATTATTTTATTTCACCATTTATACTAAAAGATCATATTATTATCTTATATAAATAGTGGCAAATAATCATATGAAATATCCCAATCCTATTGGATGTCATTGCTTATCCAATCCCGCGAAGCGGCCCCTAAAGGCTAGCTAGGCGCCGGAGAGAAATGTACTCCATCGGTCACAATTAATGTGACATGTTCTTTTAATTTGTTCTAAAATATATAGAAATGACTTGATTTTAAAATTCTTCTATAAAGTATCTAAACAAACAAAATCTTTTTTCTATAAATTTCATGTCAAATTAAATGATATCACACAAACTGAGACGGATTGAGTAGTGAATATGAATAGATGGGAACTGAGCCGAGAATGACTTAAGTGTTGGACGAACCTTAAGCTTAATATATGCTTCCTTCATTCAATTTGTTTGTCTTACTTTCTTTTTAAGTTTATTTCAAAAAGAATATCTTTTTTTTAATTAACAATTTCTTAATTCTAACTTTTCACATGATATATTTAAGATTACAAGATTAAAGGAAACTTCATTATATTCTATGTATTTTTAATTTAAAAATTACAAGATTCAAAAATTTCTATTTTTTTCTTAAACTTCATGCCAACATAAATCAGACAAACAAATTAAAACGAAAGATACTCCCTCCGTCCCTTTTTAGTTGTCCACTTTAGAAATGGCACACAGATTAAGGCAACAATGATTAGCACAGTGAAGTTACAATTTTACCCTTATGACAACTTTTCACTTCAAAATTACAACCACTTATTTGAATTAAAGTGAAATAAATTGGAGGAAAACAACATACACTTTTACAATTTTCAAGAAGTGTAAATAAGGGTATAATAGGAAAAGATTTGTTGTCCTTTCTTGATTTGTCAAAATGGACAACTAAATAGGGACAACCAAAAAAGGAAATATGGACAAGTAAATAGGGACGGAGGGAGTANNGGGAACTGAGCCGAGAATGACTTAAGTGTTGGACGAACCTTAAGCTTAATATATACCTCCTTCATTCAATTTGTTTGTCTTACTTTCTTTTTAAGTTTATTTCAAAAAGAATATCTTTTTTTTTAATTAACAATTTCTTAATTCTAACTTTTCACATGATATATTTAAGATTATAAGATTAAAGGAAACTTCATTATATTCTATGTATTTTTAATTTAAAAATTACAAAATTCAAAAATTTCTATTTTTTTTTTAAACTTCATGCCAACATAAATCAGACAAACAAATTAAAACGAAAGATGTATATAATAATGCTAAATATGGTGAGTTGGCCACCGACTTGCAGGTCCCCATAACTTTGCACCATCTGTTTCAGGTGATGTGATCCATTATGGGCGCCTACAAACTCGTTTACTATCCAATAATACCCTACTGCANAATATGGACAAGTAAATAGGGACGGAGGGAGTATCCAATAATACCCTACTGCATTTAACTCTACTTAAGATATTTTAGCCATCAATTTCACAAGACGTGTCCTTTCATCTTTCTCAAAAGGACGACTCATCAAAGAGTTTAATAAAATCAAATCTCTAACAATTGTATCAAGATGTAATAAGTAACGTTAGTCTGGCCTTTTTATGCATCGAACTATAGTTTTAAATAGTGAGTAAAAATTGAGCTACACTGATGAATAAGTTGTTAAGGGAGCCTTATATAGGATACGAGTTTAAATCATGAAACTGCATTAATAGTTATATTAAGATAAACGGTTTATATCATATTATCTTGATATTAATTAGGGTCGATAACCTTTCATAAAAGCAAGATATTACACACATTTGACTCTTCGAATAAAGAGAAAATAGAGTAAAAACAACAACAATCCTTTATGTGAGGAGATTCTGTTTCCACCTTCACTTATACTCAATTTCCTTTTATTTCTTGATTCTTTATACACTTTTTAAATTTATCATCATCTCAATTCTCTTGTCAAAATTCCTCTTCTTTTTTCTTTTTTCTTTCTTCTCTTTGTTCAAAATACCATTTTTTTGGATCAATAAGTCACTTGAATTTCCAAGATTCTGCTTACCCATCAACCAAATTCACAATCTTTTACAATAAAAATCTTTCTTTTATTGAAAAGATTGAAACTTTCCACTCTGAGAACAAATTGAGTAAAAAATCCCATCTTTTTTTTTTCTATCACTTTGTTCAAAATACCATTTTTTCAACAATAAGTCACTTGTATTTCCAAGATTCTTCTTACCCATCACTCAAAATCCATTTTTTTCAATAAAAAATCTTTCTTTTAGTGAAAAGATTGAATCTTTTTCTTGTAAGGATATTGACAAACATGTTGAAACTTGGGTTTTTAGTAGTATTAGCTTTTATGGGGTATTGGATTGATCATGATATATGTGTTGAAGGCTTTGGAGTCAATTGGGGAACAATGGCAACACACATGTTGGAGCCTAAAATAGTTGTGCAAATGTTGAAGGACAATGGTATTAATAAAGTGAAGTTGTTTGATGCAGATAAATCCACCATGAATGCACTTGCAGGTACTAGTCTAGTACAAGTTTGTTAACGAGTTCGGTAAAATCCAATAACTTAATTTGATTCAGAATCTATAAACTCAAACTTCTGGCTCCGCCATTGACTGTAGGTACTGATATTGAAGTTATGGTTGCAATTCCCAATGATCAACTTCTTCCTATGACTGATTATGATCGAGCTAAAGATTGGGTCAGACGTAATGTTACTCGTTACAATTTCAAAAATGGTGTCAACATCAAGTAAAGATTACATCTTTCTTACTCCTTTCATTTACTATTTTGGTGTGCTCGAGTCAGTTTGCGTAGTTTTCACTATTCTATCGGATATCTGCTATCTCCCCTTTCTCTTTTTCCTTTTTTTCGTCTCCAAAGTAGCTTGCCTGCATAATCGACTATTAACTTCATTAACTACTAGGCTACACTGATAAATAACATTTTACCATTCATTTTTACTTACATGATTGCAATTATATATCCTTCAAGTCAAATTACTTCATCTTTTGAGCTTGGAACCCTATTAGGGCATCTCCAACCCAAACATCAAATTTTACACCAAATTTGGTGTTAGCACTATTTTTGGTGTAATCAACTACAACCCACTGCATCAAATTTTACATCAAAAAGGAATATTTTTCTCTCTCTTCATTATTATATTATTATTACTTATTTCATTTATATTTTCTTATTTCATAAAATAAATTCTTTCTAAAACATTCACCATATATAATTTATATAATTTCCTTTTATAATTGTTTAATATAAAAGTATTTTGTACCATAATTTTTTAAATAATATAAATTGCTAGCAAATATTATACATTAAACATAATAATGGATAACACAAATAAAAATAGTAATTGATGTATGTTAATTACTACCTTGTTGAATGTTTATTATTTTCGGTTATTTTTAAGTATATTGTATTACTTGTTCAAAAATTTATATGTTTGCATTTTTAATTTTTGTGAAGGTTAATTGTAGTTATATCCAATTATAATTTATAGTAAAATTAACATAAATTTAATTTTTTTTAAAAATCATATATAGACAAATTAATTTATAAAAAAGCTAAATTTCTATCTAAAATTAATATTATAAAAATATTACATAAAAAATAATTAAATATACATGAGATTTAATTAAAACATACCATTTATATAATGTTTAATTAGTGTGGATTGGAGCTCAAAACACCAAATTTAGGATTTGATGTAAAATTTGGTGTTGGGTGGGAGATGGTCTTATTAATGCTATGTTTATGAGCTATCTGGTTGTTAAGTGATTTATTTTGATATAGTAACTTTGTTCTTGTTCTACGCTTCTTTCATGTGATCTATGCTGACAGTTTATTTAGATTCAGCGATTCAGAATGAATGTGATCTTATTACTTCTTTTTCACTCTCCATGTGCTGTGTTCCAGCTTGCTTAGTGTTCAAAAAGTAAATGCAAGACATTTGGATCTGTGCATAGAGTTGGAGTCTTTTTTTTATTTGGTCCAGCACTTTATGAGTCCATTGGTCCAATTTGCCTTAAAAGTCGTGTCTTCAGTTTAAACCTCACTCGTGGAATTATACTGGGTATGTTATTGTTGTTGTGTCGTTAGTTAAGAAAATGTATTAAAGAAGCACAGTCATTATTTGCAAGTTGAAGTATGGCCACCACTATTTGCATATGCTGATTCGAGTGATAATCATAGTTTTCGTTCAACTTATTTTAACTTGAAATTCATGTCCAAATACTCGTTTTTTCAACTTCAACCAAATATTGTCCGAATGCCTTTCTGAGTCTGGTGCATTTTACTCTGTCTGCAGATATGTTGCAGTTGGTAATGAGCCTTTTTTGACAGCTTACAACAACTCCTTTGTAAACTTAACCTTCCCAGCTCTACGAAACATCCAAAATGCACTAAACGAAGCTGGAGTTGGAGACTCCATAAAAGCAACTGTACCGCTAAATGCTGATGTCTATTTCTCACCAGAGTCTAATCCTGTACCTTCTGCTGGTAGATTCCGAAACGATATTGCTGAACTAATGACACAGATTGTTGAATTCATGAGCAAGAATCAAGCACCCTTTACAGTAAACATTTACCCTTTTCTAAGTCTTTATGCCAATGAACATTTCCCAATGGACTTTGCTTTCTTTGATGGTACTCCCAGCCCTGTTCTCGATAACGGGGTTGAGTATTCCAATGTATTCGACGCCAACTTTGATACCCTGTACTCAGCCTTAAAAGCAGTTGGTTATGGGAACATGGCCATCCTAGTCGGAGAAGTCGGTTGGCCTACGGATGGGGACAAGAATGCTAACTTAAACAACGCTTATCGGTTCTACAAAGGACTATTCGCAAAACTTGCATCCAACAGAGGTAGGTTATTTCTCTCAATATTTTAGAGGCGTGATACATAAACAAACACTCAAACTTGGCCTCAGTTGACAAGTAAGCACACCTCAACTTGGTATCAACTGACAACTAAACACTCTAACTCGTCCCCACTGTGTCTCGTGGATACTCAAAGCTAACATGACACATAAATTTTGAACGTGTCTAGATGATTATTTTATAAGTTGGAGTGTTCAACTGACACAATGGAGATGAGTTGAGGTGTCTAGATGTGCATACTCAAAGTGAGAGTGTTTACTTGCCAACCGTGGCCAAGTTTGAGAATATGTTTATGTATTATGCCTATTTACTCTGTTTACATAGTGGATTGATCATCCACGTTAAATTATTGTGTCTCTTTTGTAGTCTGATTTATCATCTTTCATGACACTGATTATTTTGATCTTAACAGGAACACCCCTTAGGCCAGGATACATTGAAGTATACTTATTTGGTCTCATTGATGAGGATGCTAAAAGTATTGCTCCAGGTAATTTCGAGCGCCACTGGGGAATTTTTCGATACGATGGACAACCAAAGTTTCCTATGGACATTTCAGGACAAGGACAAGATAAACATCTTGTTGCTGCTAAAAATGTGCAATATCTACCCAACAGATGGTGTATGTTAAATCCAAATGCTAAAGATTTGAGCAAACTTGCTAACAATATTAACTATGCATGTACATTTTCAGATTGTACATCATTAGGATATGGTTCTTCTTGCAATAATTTGGATGCTATTGGAAATGCATCATATGCATTTAATATGTATTATCAAGTTCAAAATCAATTGGATTTGAGTTGTGATTTTGAAGGACTTGCAATGGTGACTAACAGGAATTTGTCTCAAGGGACTTGTAATTTTATTATTCAGACAGGTAAATATTCTATTTCTCACAAGGTTTTGCCAGGGATTGTTGTATTATTAAGTGGCTTCATATTTCTTTTATTGTAGATATGTGTGTATAGAATATAGATAAGTTTACAAATGTGTTGTTTTTGATACATTTATTTGAGGGATTGTATTTAGAGACTATTATTGAGTATTACACACTTCAATAAAAGTTCACAATTTGTGTTTTTTGTTCCATTTCTCAAATTTTCGACTTTATTATTCGTAACGGTGGAATTTCGCTCTTCGTTGTGCTATCCGGACAAAAAAGGTCTTCTTCAATGTTACCTAAGGGTTCAAAATACTCCTCTACCTTGACAGTATTAGGAAAAACACGCTGCCATGTTTTTTACCTTTTATCGTGATAATGTAATGTAGGAAAAAATTTACATATCTTGTGAAAGTAAAAGAAGGATGAATTTATAATTATAATATTTCATATGGCAAGCTATTTTTGTTGTGATAATGTAAAATAGGGAAAATTTTAAAAGTTTTCTTAAACTAAGAGATGGATGAATCTATAATTAGGGTACAATCTAATCATTTCCCTACATTAGTTAAAATCCATATGCAAAATATTAAAAAGTTTGAATTCACGGCTTATAGCATTGACATAATAAGAATATTTAGTCTATTAAAGAGGATTCCCTGGATACATAAAATAAAGATCAAACATGTCACTATTGAAATACATTATTTGTCGTTTACACAAAACCAAATAATCTAACAAGAATTACAAATCAAATTAAAAAAATAGTATATGATTCTTTATATCTAAACTGATAACAGATGATATAAAATATTAATAAATAAAATATATATAGTAACCTTGTTTTTACTCAAACAATAATAGATCATAAATTTGTTAGCGTCAATAGATTTTTAAATTTGGCATAGTTTTTCCTTAGTAGAGCTGCATTATAAACGATATTTACTCATGTATAATGAGATGTCATATATAATGGTCAACAAACCATACGAGCCGCTAGAACATCGATCAAGGTTCCATAATTATCATGTACTATGGTTAAATCTCATTAAAAGTAACTGATGGTATAAAAAATTTTGTACACTGACGGTGCACAAAACTTAAAACTCAAATAAATAGTAGTACAGTATATAAAAACGATGTCGTTATTCTTATATATCCGAAATTTTCTTCCCTCCTCTTCTTCCTTGGCCTCTGCAAAACCCTAGATCGTAATTCAATTTCTGACAACAATGGCGATCGCCAGAACCGGAGTTTTCGTCGATGATTACTTGGAATGTATGTTTAATTTTTGGAAATAATCTTTTTTTTTTTCGATTTAATTTTACTTTTTTTACCTTGTGAAGTTTGGAATTTGAATTTTAATGTTAACGGGTTGATTTTTGCATCATTAGATTCGAGCACTTTGCCTGCTGAGCTTCAGAGGCTTCTTAACACCATTAGAGAGCTCGATGAGCGTTCACAAGGTATTTGTTTTGTTATAACTACTTTGATTTGTTGCATTTGAGTTGAGGTTCTTTCGGAAACGGCCTCTCTACCTCCACGAGGTAAGGGTTAGGTCTGCATATGCACTCTTTCCACCCTAGACCTGACAATTGGGATTACACTGAGTATGTTTGTATTTGCCTTTTCAATTACCTGATAATATAAAACTGTTAATGTATAAGATAAACCAAAACAGCGGAATATTCTCATTGTCTCAATTTGTTTAGCGAAGTTTGACTGGAATGGAGTTTAATGCAGAAGGAAAAAAAATGATAGCTTAATATGCATAAAATGCTAAAAAGTATCCTTTTGTAGGAAACTTTATTTTTTCGTTTTGTTTGTTTCTGTGAGGCTTACAACAAGTCATGTTAGTTCCTATAAGAGCATCTCAGGGAAGGGTAAAATGGGATTGTAAGAATTACTCCCTTTGTTCACTTTTACTTGTCCAACAATGGACTTTGCACACCACTTCGGGAATAATAAATGACGTGCATATTTTAATGGACTTGAGAAATGATTTGGAATGAGTAGTTAATGCTAAGGATAAAACAAGAAAAAGAAATTATCGTTCTCTTGATATGCTAAAGAGGACATGTTAAGTGAATTTATATTTAGTATAGTGGACAAGTAAAAGTGAATGGAGGGACTAAAATTAGAATGTGTTGGTTTTTTGGGACAGGAAAAACAAAGAAAGAATCTTTTTATGATTTCTTAGTTGCAGTTTTGTTTTTTGTGAAGTTTCTAAGTTTAGTAGTGTAATGGGTATACAATCTGTAACATGAAATGTAAAATGAAGGAATAATAAATCAGACTAGGCAGCAGACCAATTACTGCCTAGGATTAGCGTCTCAGAGTCAGGGATCAAGGAAATACAATTATGATGATGATGAGGCTTTTGAGAAGTTGAGGAAGGAGATTGAAGGAAACCAGGACAATGCCTTAAGCCTTTGCACTGAAAAGGTTTTACTTGCTCGACAAGCTCATGATATTGTAAGCTTCTTATCTTATTCAGCTTCTCACTGATCTGCTTAATTCTTCAAAGTTTTCTTGTCCCTGTTTCTTGGATCTAGCACTTTTACTGCACTTCATAGTGATTCTGTAAATATTGTGTTCAGCTTTTTGCTTTTCTATGATGAATGTTCTTGAACTTCTGCTAACAAGCACCAAACAAGCATTATAGGGAACTTTTCTCCTTTAGTTTTGTTCTTGCTATTTGGCATGTTCAAGTCTATCTTTATTTTGTAGACGTATAAAAAAAAGCTTTGTAATGGTTTAGTTGAAGGTTAGGACTTCTGTAGCATTTTATCTATGATTGTTTTTCTGGAATAATGAAGAATCAAGTTTTCTTGGAAAAAAATGACAACCCCTTGCTGTCTCAGTATCTTGTCATTGTGAAATTTATTATGATTGTATTGGCATTTGTTTCAGTTTTCATTGCTTAACTTAATAGTTGAATAATTTGATCATCCTTTTAACCAAAATTCTTTCTTTTGGATGGTAAGACTGTTCATAACTTCCTCTGGTTTCTTATTTCAGATAGATAGCCACATCAAGCGCTTAGATGAAGATCTTACCAACTTCGCTGAAGATCTTAAGCAAGGTGCACTAAATGTTCTGGACTCTTAACATGTGCTCGAATATTCTTGAGTAATCGATGGGTTTCATCAAAATTTGACGTATCTCTGAAGCTTTACTTTAACAAAGCACTCTTCATAAAGAAAACTTTTGCTCTAATAATGCACGCTTCATTAGAGCAAAGCTTCGAAGACACATCAAAATTTGCTCTGTGGGTGGGGTTTATTAAAATTCGATGCATCGAAGCTTTGCTGTATTAAAGAAGTTTTCATTGGAGAAAAAGGTTCTCTTTTTATGCCTCAGACAGCACCATGGATTTACCTTCCTTGCTCTTAAACATAGTAAATGTAATGTTTTGTATAATAACTGATAACCCCTTTGAATTTTGATTTCCTAGCAGTACAAGGTTCATTCCCTCTTGTCTTAACAGTTGAATGTGAGGCTCAATGTCTTTTTCTTTTTCTCTTTAGTTTTTCTTTGACTTTTGGTCTTTTGCAGAGGGAAAGCTACCTGCAGATGAACCTCCTATCCTTCCTCCATTACCTTTGGTCCTTAAGACTGAAAAACGCAAAGCACCATATGTAACACCTCAATCAAAGAAGTTTGAGTACAGAGACTGGGATTGGGACCGAGAACGTGACAGAGATTATGATCTTATGCCTCCTCCTGGCAGTCATAAGAAGGATTTTGCTTCTCCTGTTGATGTTGATCAACCCATTGATCCAAATGAACCCACCTACTGTGTGTGCCATCAGGTCTCAATTTCTGATAGCTCAATTTGCTTTTATGTGCTAAATTAGCTGATGTATGATTATATATCTACAATTATCATTCGCTGTATTATTGCGGACAAATGTTTGGCTCACTTTTGACTTGTTGATTGTTCAGGTATCCTTTGGAGATATGATTGCCTGCGACAATGAAAATGTAGGTTCCCTTTGTGCAATGGTTATTGTTTGTGACCTTTTGATGGAAACGTTTCACTTTTCTTCCCTAAAGAAGATTTATGTAATGACAATTAAGAGATTTTTTCATGGCAAGTGAGAAAAATCTTACACCTCAGGATTTATTCATATTTTGGCTTTTACAAATTTCATCATGAACAAGTTTAGGTCAGCATCAATGTCATGTTTACCCAAAACCTAGTCTGCTGTAACCTGGAGCATTCCCCTGTAAACATGCTTCAAAAGGCCTTTTCATGAGCGTGGTTAATGCGCTATATGTATAGGTTTCATAGACCTGCATTATATAGAAAGTTATTACATAGTATACAATTTGCAAAACCTTACATTTGAAGTAGATTCCTGTTTAATCTACTAATAGGAGACGTCTGTTGATTAGCAAATTCATAAATTTAACAATGGTTGTGCTAAATGCTGTGTGTACTCATGTTATTGTATGACTTCTTCTTGCTATAACTATAACACTTTTGCATTTACAACATCTGAGTTTGATTTTTTGTCGACAGTGCCAAGGAGGTGAATGGTTTCACTATACTTGTGTTGGACTCACACCAGAGACAAGATTCAAAGGGAAGTGGTACTGTCCGACATGCAGACAATTACCTCATTGATTACAAGTATGCCCGCCCCGCCTTTTATTTGTGCTGCGACTCCTCCTGCATCAATTTTTGAAGGGTATCTTTCGTATGTTATGCTCCCCCAATGTCTGTTTCGATAAAGAAATGTATGTACCTATTCGGTTAATGGTGAAAAAGGGTAGTCGGAGAAATGTGTTGTCTGTTTGCACCAAAAATGTATCTCATGATCCCTGTTTTGTACATGTATAAGTATCTATGAGAGGGATCAAATTTTCTTGACTCTGCATAATGAACTCCAAAGGTTGTTATGTGTATGTGAATGCCTTTTCATTAGCATTTTTACTAGTGTTATTTTTATGTTACTTGGACTCTCCAATAATGTTATCGCACTCGTGTCAGATCCTCCAAGAATGCATTTACTTTTGGAGGATCCGACAGTTGAAATTTAACATCTGCCATTGCCTGAAAGTCATTTTAAATTAGATGTGGAAATTTCAATGGAAAAAGGGACCACCTCCATTATCAAATCAATTGATTTCCAGTACCTTATGTAAGACAAATGATAATATACGAACGTGTAATGTAAGTGTTGTAATTGTAGAACAGAATGTCCTTTGCCTTTATTTTGACTTTTTCGAGAAGAACTTAAGTAGTTAAGTTTATAAAAGTGAACAATATGAAATAAGTCATTTGAAAGGTCGACCAACTATCTTATAGGCATTTCGGTGATAAAACCAATGACTACATGACTATTATATCAAGCCATGAGCAATATCAAAGCCAACCCGCCATCTATAAGTTGATTCATCTAGAAAAGGCCCAAATACATAGACGGCTCCTTGAAAAGGCCTGTTTAATAAGGTTGGAGTGTTCGATAGGTACATATTTAGTTGAGGTGTCTAAATGGTTGTTAACTCAATTATTACTTATATATTAACTTGAGATCTTTTTAGGAACCATAAATTTCAATTCTTAGAATCTATAGGTCGACAACGTATTAGAAAACCCCACAATATATAAGTATATGTATATGTACTAAACAAGTGGAGGGGTTGGCTTCATCTTTAGAGTACCAAATACTGGTCCCCCTGTAAAAAAAAATGGTGGCCAATTTTTCAAATTGAATGCTCCATTGATTCATGAAGAAGCAAAATTAATAGAAAATTAACACGAGTTCTTTTTTTAAAAAGAAGTTGTGACCACAATTTGCTATATCCTTCTCATAGGTCCCAAAGCATTTGTGTATATTTTATTGTGAAAATTGTATTCTGTTTTGCTATTTCATCACCACTTGGCGTGGGGGCTAAAATTGGAGTATGTCCTACGCTTTCTCTACTTGTATATGGCTTAAATTTTTATCTGGTGTTCGATTTTTATATTAGGATTTGATTAAAAGTCGAAAATTTTCATGTCAAGGATATAATTTAACAAAAGTGATTTCATATTCAGAACTTGAATCGAGATTTTTGAGTACTGATCACTCTTCACGACAATTCTTGTTGATCTTTTTTGATAACTAATAGATCAAGGCAATGGGTAATTGGGAGGACCTTAGGTTGGAGTCTGTGTTGAATATGATGATTGCTTGATGAATTAGATTAAGAAATAATATAGTGTCTTTGCTATTATTCGTAACTTTTGGCATGACCTAAGCACTTAATCCTAACACTAAGTTTTATTTTTCAGATAACCATATTAAGTTTTTTTAAAAAAATTACTTGTTGGTCGAAGTAACCTAATGGTATAAAAGATCTATATATTTGCGTTTGCACATAATTTTAAATTAAGATTTTAAGTCTACAATAATAACAATTAGATGCACTTCCATCCTGAAATAAGTCGTTAATTTCTGCTATATAAATTCTTGCTATCCATATCTATAAACACATATTATAATTTATAGCATTACAAGTTTTCAATACGTTCTATCAAAAAACATATAACGACTCTCTTCTCTCACTCCAATTTAAAATAAATAAACTCAAATGTACAAATTATGCTATATACATAATTAATATATGTACAAAATATCACATCTACTAGCTAGCGCTCCACCCCCACCACCCTCCTAAATTTTGCAAGTGAATTGTAATAAATTTAGTTAACACCGACAGAGAAAGTTAAAGAGGAGATGTGGAGACACATATCAATTCTAAATATTAAATAAAGCTGACCCATTTGTCTTTGCAATGTCAACTTCCATCTTCTTTTTTTCACAAATCTCCACATTTGTAATTTTCTGTCCACACATACTTTTCTCTTCTGTCTGCACTCTCCATTTGGGCCGGACCTAGCTTGTACGGTGTGAATTTACGTAAATTTAATAATTTTTATTTAGATTCTAAATTTAGATAAGCTGTGGAATTATTTTTTCTTTTTTTTCATTCTATTTATCTTGTTTGATTGGTTAAAGAGTGTCGTTTTGATAAATTTGTTCCGTAAAGAGTGTAGCTAAACACTTCTTCACCATTCGTCCTTCAAAGAAATGGTCAGAACGGTATGTCTCCGTCCTATAAACGAGACATCTTGTAGAATTTTGTAAATTATGGACTTTTTAGACTATAGTTTAAAGATTTTTTTTGAGCAAAATGAAAAATTTATTTATAAGAAAATGTTAGAATGCAAGAAGGCAATCTAATATTCTATCCATAAAATTTGAAAATATATGAGCAAATATTAGACTTGAATCTAATATTATCCAAAAAGTTTTTTCTGGAAGACTATTTACACAACGTTTGGATATAAAGACAGCGTAAATCAAGCAATTATATATTGGATTCAACCATGTCAACACTAAATTTCCATTAAATCAGGTAAAGACGTGTGTAATTAACTTTTTTCCACTAAGAAGCATGAGACAATTAGTCAAAAAGTGTCGTAATATTAAATTAATTTATCATGATTATATTGTCATTTTCATTTTAAACTTGTGGATAGTAAGAGACAATTAGTCAAAATGTCATTTTAAACTTGTGGAATAATTAAAGTTAATAATCCACTAAGTATCACGCTTCAACATCAGTAGCATTTTGTGTTAAAAAAAAAATCAAATAATTGTGTTCCTTCCCACCTTTAAACACATCAATTACAAGATGGTCAATTATAATTATGTGTAGCAATAATAAAATTATCGCCAGACTCTGGCGACATGAATAAAATTTCTTTAGCTTGTCTAAACATCTGAGTTTGAGCTTTGAAAACTACCTTTTCCCTTAATTGAATCGAACTTTATATAGATTAATATGAATCCATTCAAAGAAATTTTGAATATTGAATGGTTAAATTGAAAACAAAGAATCTATTTTACTTAACAAATCTTTCTCATTTCTCGAATGAGCAATCCATTCATATTACTAGAAGCATATACATACATATAAACATTCATCATCAAGATGCATTCCTAAATATACATTTCAACTACAAACCAACCCAAGAATCAAAACAAAAGTAAAAAAAAAGGATAAACAAAAAAATTGTTGGGCTATTTTAGTAGAGCTCAGCTTGATCGAACTCGCTCGTTACATTTGAGTTCATCACAAGTGGCTTCGCGCCCATATTTCAAGTCTAATTTATCTCAACCCAAACTCGACTCAACTAAACTCAACTTCCATTTCCCTACCCTACTAATCACTAGTCCTTTTCTTTTTTCAGACTAGTATGCACACACCTTAACTATTTCATCAGATAATTACTGATCCTTTTGAATTTAACACGATGAATCGCAGGACAAAGTTGTCGCGGACGATGTTCTAGGGGATGGTGATGCATGTTTCAAAACCACGGGAGGCAAAATGCTCGTTTTTCTCCTTTCTTGTTCTTTGATCAATTCACTTGCGACTGTCTTCAATTTGTCCAAATTTGAATTTTCAACCAATTTCTTTCCTTGAAATAATACACATTCAACATTTTTTTGCCCTAACATTTCCTCAGCAATTACCACCATTTTCTTCATTTTTTCACATTTGTTCATATTTTCATCTTTAATTAATTGGTATTTTTTCCCAACAATACCATTTCCTTGAATTCTTACATAGTTATTGTTCCTTGTTTGTCCAAATGCCATTGATACAGCTTGATCTACCTGCATTAATTGAAAGATTAAAAAAAACATTATTTTTTGTCCATATATGGTATATCATGTCAAGACAATTTTATTAAAAAAATAATTAAAAGATTCCAAATTAAAGTTCCTAATTTAATAATATATAGTTAGGTATAACTCTATCTTCATTATTTACCACTATTAAATAAAACACCTTGTGGGAACACTTAATGTGTGCTACTCCTTTTCTTCTAATGCCACTAATTTAATGTAAGGTCCCATTTTAAAAGTAAGGCTTCTTATTATTTTATTAAAATAAATAAACCTCAATAATTCCAAGTACCAACTACTCTAATTAAGAAGTATTTTAAAGATAACAATCGAGAAAACAGTTTATCTATCTCCATGAGCTAGTAACAAAGTCTATTATTGTAACAAGTTTTGATCAAATAATTATCAACATCGCTTATTCTGAATCAAATAGTTAAGTGATAGCTATGTATATTTAAGCATATGCCATACGTCTATTGATTAATATTAACGAACTAAGTGGACATACCATATCGGCGGTTCCATCTCCGGCAATCTTAACGAACGCCGCCGGTGATGACATGACATTTCCGGTGCCGGAATCTGAATCTCCATTACCCAATGAAACAACCAATAAATCTTCAACTCCATTAGCAAATGGAAACTCTTGCTTGTTATTAAGGACATGTGTAATCGCCGCAGCCGTTGGATTAGTCATCGCTATTCCACCACCAACGGCTGTGATCTTCGAACGACCATCAATTGACTTCAAATCAACCGCACGATCAGCCATCGTGGCCCCACACACATCCGACATGGAGAAATCACAGCCGTCCATTTCCCATGCATCAGCGCGGGAAAAAACGAACGGTGCACCTGTCTTCAGGTCGTAGCAGGGGATCAAAACCGCTTTCATCGTATCTTTTAACGTTAAATCTCCGAACACTTTTTTAAACACCTTCGCCGGCCGGGAAACTTGCCGGAAAAATCCAGTCTTGGAACTCCGGCAAATTTTCTCACCATTCTCAACGATGAATTTCAGAGCTTCCTCAGCTGTAAACATAGGAACCCCATCAGCCCCACGTGTGAAAAGAAGACCGGCGAGAACACCGCCGGTGCCGGAGCCGGCGACGACATCGAAGAAATCAGCTATGTGGGCATCAGATTTTCCAGATTTCTGACGAAGGGTAGATTCCAAATGGGTTAAAGATTTTGCTGCAAGGACACCATCAGTAGACCCACCAGCATCAATTGACAAAATTCTGACTTTTCCGGCGCCGACATTCTTGTTACCGGCGAACTGAACTGACAAATTGTCCTCTATTCCGGTGACAGATTTTTTTGGGTCATCGTAACCGAAGAGGAATTTGTTTTCAAGAATTGAGAAAATTTCATTTGTGAGCTTATCAACTTCCATGTTGGAATCAAGCATTGAGATTGTATTAACTGAATTAGCTGCCATTTCTTGATTTTGGGTGTTATAAAAATTGATTCTTTGAGCTAAAAAGATGATTTTTTTTGTAAATTTGGAGAGATTGTTATGAACAGAGAGTAAATTGAGAAGAGATGAATGAGAAACAGAGTAGATATACATGTGTATATATAGAGATATACAGAGGAATGTAAGCGTGGGGGTATGTGGGGTATAGTTTTTTTATTCATTTACAATGAACCGATATACATGTGTAGTATGAAGAACATTCGTTGCGGCTAGTGATGACTAGGAGATTAAATTATAATGGGGTTAGTTTGAAATAGAATAATTATAACGCATCAGTCCCAAATAAGTTATGGTATTGGGCTCTCAAATCATTAAGGTTGATTTTGATTTTTTTCAACGGTGTATTGAGAGTCATTTTATCTTAGGTCAATCAAAAATCCCTAACATTATCAGGTAGACATAAGACATTTAATTGCGCGAATTGAATCAAAGCATTCTTCCACAAAGGCATCATGAAATGTAGTGGTATCTCTCTTTAGTATCATCTCAATTGTGGGTGAGAAAATAGATGTTACTAATACTCTTTTTCAGTTTGAGAATAAATGAAATATGTGAAAAGAAAGAAGTTCGTTGGAGTAGAATTTTAACTTAACTTTGCCGCATACACCTTGTTAGGCATAAGGAGGCATTTGTTTTAGATAAACTATTTATATCGGAGTATCGTGTTTTCACTTAATTATTGGTGCGACAAGTAGGTATTCTGAAACGAAAAAGTGGTATTTCAAAAATTAGTCGTGTGTATTGTCCATGTTAGTTCTTACTTATTTAGTCTTCCACTTAATTGTCTAAACTAAAAAAGTCTGCAGATAATTTAAAAAAAAAAAATATATATATATAGGGATAAGGGTCTGAAAAATATATTAACTTTGGCCGATATGGTTGTTACGATAACAAACTTTATGGAGGACCTATTATCCCTTGAACTATTTAATAGTGTATTGTTTACCCCCTGAACTATTTAATAGTGTATTTTAAAGGTATATATGTGCCCACGTGGACACATTACTATTTATAATTATGCATTATTTTGAATGTCCACGTGGGCAAATATATATGTTTAAAATACCGTATTAAATAGTCTGGGGGTAATAGATCCTCATTAAAGTTTGATATCGTAACAACAATTTCAGTTAAGGTTGAGATATTTTTGAGATCCTTATTCCATATGAAGTATGTCCCACATGCTTATTGTGATGCAAAGAGAAACGAGTTTTTGAATTTAACGCAATGAGCCATGTCTATTGCTGAGTACCAATAGAAGTTTCTAAGGCTCTCTCGTTATGCTGGAGGCATTATTAAAGAGGAAAAAGACAAGTGCAGGAAATGTGAAGACGGTTTATATATATATATATATATATATATATCGTAACAACAATTTCAGTTAAAGTTGAGATATTTTTGAGATCCTTATTCCACATATATATATATATATATATATATATATATATATATATCGATTAGAAAAAAGTAAGTAAATAATTAATTCGATCCGTTATTTAGATAAAGATATCCATCTATAGCCTTTAGGTTAGTTTGAAAAATGATTCATTGGTTTGAACTTTGAAAGAGAAGAGAGGGGGAAAAAGGAAATTGGCGGCGAAATGTTTTAAGATTAAAGAAAGGCTTTTTTGATTCCATATTTAACTTTAGTCTAAAATATACTAGCTAGTAGTACTAGTTTTGTTTAAACTATAGGTGTAGAATGGACCATGTGTTATAACCTTTTCTAGCCTTCAAATTCAAAATTTCTCAACATCTTTAAAGAAAAAAAAAAGGTTGAGTTCCACAAAGATAGAATAATACATTGATCAACAATAATACTATGAGAAAAACATAATTAAAATTACCTCTATACTTTTTGAAACAAAATTATAGAACAATGTTTGATTGCAAATCATATTGAAACAAAGCATTACACTTTTTCTAAAAAGAAAAAGTGGAATTTTACAACGTTGGTCAACACTCAACACAATTAATGTTTGTTGTAATTTTAGACAAACATTCATTATGTTAATTTTTAAAAATACTAAAATTCATAAAAGAAGATATTGTTCATAAAATTCATTAAAAATAGTAGTAATTTTCGCATGCTAATTGGTCAAAGGTTAAAAGACGGTAAATATTCAAGGTGTAATCATTAGAAATGGATTGATTCAAAATATTGGTAAGACTGTTAATTTTACATTGGAAAATTTTACTAGTTTTAATAATAATTTACTAGAAGTAAAAGTAAATAAAAAGAGAAGGGTGGAAAAATAAAAACCAGTCAATGCAAAATCTAGTGGTAGGGACTTTAAAGATGTTGTGGGTCGTGGCAAGATGTAAACATTTTCTTACTCATTTTGTTTTTTAGGAAAAGACTCAAATATGTCATCGAACTTTTAGAAAAAGTTCATCTATATTATCTGTTAAAAAATTGTCTCATTTATGTTATTGTTGTTGAAGAAAAGATTCATTCGTGCTATTTTTTTTAAACTCCGATTTCACAAAACCATGTTTTACGTTCCAATCAACTTTTAACACTTTTTGATTGGAATTTTTGGATCAAATGTACTTTTTTTGCTTCTTCTTCTTATTGACCTTTATGTCCGAACCTGCTTTTGCGCATCTTGATTAATTTCCTGAGATATCTATCACCTTTTACTAATAATAGATATAAGACAATTTTGTCCACCAAGACTAGGACAGATGGAAAGAATGACCTAGTATTTTTTTTTCACGCGATAATATTGGTGTTCGATTTTAGAATTTGATCGATTTAGATTTATATGGACTTATTTTAAAGATAAGACACTTCATAATAGACGAGACTTCTAATTAATCAAGAATAAAAAGTATTTATCAATTTATCATAAACTTTCACTGGGATGTAAACATTTAATTTTGATTTCTTGTTTAATATCCGATACTCGTATTAAGACTTGGTCCAATTAAATCTGAATACATCTTAAAGAATATCACATAAAAGGATAAAACGTTAGCTAAGAAACTAAAAAAAATCAAGATTATATAACATTTTCTTTACTTAAGTTTCATTGCTCACCTCTCTAACTCTCAAAGATAGAAATAAGATATCCGTAAATTCTGAGCTCTTCAAACTTCATGCTCTCCTCTTCTTTTGTTCTAGTCAATTTTTTACAAGTAGTGATTAATTTTTTATTATTATTATTAATTAAAAAATTCCTGGATCTTAGTTGTACGGTTCATGTACCGACATGTGTATCTATTTTATATATTCCAATTACTGCTCTACATATATTTTGTCGATTTAAAGTACTTATACTGTACGTTTTTTTTATTTAATTTTTTTTTGCTTTTATTCTGCAGTTGTACAGCTAGCTAAGTTAAAGTTAAATCAGTGAAGATTCGACCTTACTTCATTGAATGTTTTTTGATATTTTCCCAACAATAATAGTACACCTCCATGAACATATAATTAAATGACCTAGGACCCCGTCAATTAATAACCACCACATATTCTACTTCAACATTATTTCACTGTTTTTATGTCAAAACAAGGTAAAAAAAACTTGATGTGGAAATTTTAATGGGTAAACACTAGTTGTTTTTGATATCTTAGCTTCTTTTTGGTTCCTTATTTCATAACTAGAGCTCGGAGAAGAGGTAATAAGACTTACATTCTTAAAGACTCGATAAAAAAAAGAGACATAATTAGGTTATGGGTGTATGAATATGCTAATTTTAACAAATAGGCTTTGATCAGATTGAACTGTGATCATGTCAATGAATTAAAGGTGTTTATTTATGTATATAGAACGCAAACAACAAGATCTATCGTTCCCGACGAGTTTCTTTCTTTCGTCCTTAATAAACTTCTATATTAACTTGGTATCACTTGAAAAACTAAACAACGATAAATATTTTAAGACAGATCGATACGAAAGGAATGAGAAAAATATCTTCTCTGATGTTTGGTGGAAATTAAAACAAACAAACTCTATGTATTAATATTGTGATGTCCAAGTAGATAGTAAACTAATGGTACGTGCATGGGGACCTTAGACGACAGTCATAACTAAAGTACTGCCCATGCGACCGACCAAATATATAACCACTTCCGTCTTAAATCAATTGTCATATTATACTTTTCGAGAGTTACATTACGCTTTAACATGTACTTTGACTTGAGAAATATAATTTACATAATTTTGTGTCATATTAGTTCGTGTGTTTAGTTATTCACATAATTTTGAATACTTGAGAGTTTTCTTTATAAAATATTGAGTTGCTTTAATCAAATTTAATTAACTTTAAATAATAATACATAAACTAACTTTTAAAAAGCGAAGTATAACAATTAATTTGGATGTAATAAGCAAGCTGGATAAATTGTGACCTTTTTAACTTCTTGAAAGAAAATCAACTAATGCAATTGGCTATGATTTGTGTGCCCCATGTATATATATATTTGTTCAATTGTTTGTCATCTTTGATCTATAGATATTCTACACATTTTTTGTACTTCTATAAGTAGCAGATTTTTTTCTATCATTTTTTATTTAACAATCCTTGTGATATCGACTTGACTTAATTTCTACTGATCTTGCATTGTCTCTCTTTATGTCCTTTAAAACATAGCTTTAAGGTAGGGCAGAGCTACAATATACAGGAAGAATCTAATAACTTTTTCGTGGTATATAATTAGGAGGAAGATATTTCAAGGACGATATATGTATGCCATATAAAATTTGTTGTCCATTCAAATTGCTCTCATTCTTATGAATATCTTTTTTCTATTATTATGCGTTATTTTACTCTAAATTTACATGCATTGTGGGATATAGGACTATAGGCATTACGAGATAATTCACTAAAGCTGATCGAACCTAGGGTATGATCAAATCATCTCAATCGTCCTATATACTTTTAAACCTCAGTGTAACAGTATAAACATACTCATATAGATAGCCACAAATCCTAGTAAAAGAAAGGTGAATATAGACAAAACAAATGTAAAACTAATCAATTTACGATACAACAATATATAGTAACTTTTAGTGTCCATTTCCTCACGTCTTTTATTACAGATCACCGACGATTTCACACGCAATTGAAATAAACCAAAAGGCATAAAAATCCAAAATGCACATTAACAAAAAATATTATTTTATTATAAAAAAGAAAAGAGAACAAATCAAAGATGATATTTTGTGTTGTACCAAATGGGGACACCGCCAAATTAGGCATTGATAAGCTAAGAGACCTACTATATAATAATTCTACTATATAATATATTAAAACATTTTAATACTATTTATTTATCACAACTATTCATTCACTTTTTTCTAAATTAATTAAAAAATAAATTGATACACGAATCAATTGGATTTGATTTTGATTGAATAAATGAGATAACAAAAATAGCAAAAAATCGTACATCAAAAAATATGCCACCCACACACTATTGTCGGACCACGACAGTTTGATTTTCTTCTGTATATTTTTTTAATTAATAGAAATAATGAAGATTAATTAACTTAATAAGATTGTCTTTGGAAAAGAATACTTTTTTCATATATAAAATGAAACAATATATTCTGTCTATCTTTTTTTCTTATGTGAAAATATTTATCTCTTCAAAACTTTTAAAGCTTATGGTATTTATAAACATGTCATGATATTTATGTGGTTAAAAAGTAAAAATTATGTCACTAAGGCATAATTATAAAAGATTTAACATTAAATTGTTTTAAATGATATGAAGATATTATTCTCTTCATATTAATGCCACCACAAAATAATTGAAATGAGGGACGGATAACTTTACAGATAAATAACAAAAAATTATTGTTTATTATCTAATGATGATGAATTATCAAGAAGATTTTGTTAGCTCTGAGTGGTTTTGATTAAAAACTAAATGTCACATAAATAAAATGGAACAGAATATCAAGTGGGTTTTATTAAGAAATGAAAAAAAAATCAACATAAATAAATACTAGCAAGGAAAAGGCCTTGCCTTACCGATCTTAACAAAGAATAGAAAAAGCAATATATTACTAGCGCGATTTTAGTTTAACATTTAAAAAATCCAGTCTATTCATTATTCAGAGGTCAACATGCCAAATTCCCGACAATAAAACTTAAACTAAAGTAGAAAAAAAAATTAGCTCACATCTAACACCCCCTTTTACTCAACAAATTGGTTTCTTAATAATGTCTTTAGCACTTTAATAATGATTAGTGTCTGTTAGTTAAATTGATCATTAATATAATTATCTTTTTTGGCCAAAACAGTTTTTATTTTAATCATACTAAAATAGTCACCTTTGTCTGATGGTGTACACTGCCAATGGATAGATAGAAGGGAATAATATTCTTGAAGTCTTGCTTAATTATTGCTAATTAACTACTCTTTTTTTCATTCTTACAATATTTAATTCTTGTATGTGGGATATAAATTGTTACATTTAGTGAATATATGAAACTACTTAAATGAGAATCTAGTAGTTTGTCTTTGATTTTACTCTTTCGCATAAAGTCTTACGTTTTTATCATCAATTTTCATGGCTTTTTATTTGTCTGGTCTTGTTATTTCAAATGAAAAACGAATTCATGATTTATTTTTTATGAATTGATCATTTTTAAAGACTTTTTCATACTGAATTTAGATATAAATTTAGAATTTAAAATTTAACAAAAATGAAAAATTTGACATGACTGAATTATTATTTTTTAAAATTTATTACTTTATTTTTATTTTTAATAAATTTTTACATATAAATTTATGTTTCACGTCTTATTGAACCCGATAACTTAAAACCGCGTCCTCCCCTTGTTGGATGGTGACATGAGACTTTCCTACGATGAACAAAAATGTGTAGTTAATTACACGTGTGATGAATATAAAAGTCAAAATACAGTCTAAGGATGTATATATACAACATAATACATACATTAATTGGAGGGTGGGAGGGGGGTGAAAGGGGGGTGGGGTATTGATTGTTGGCGTGATTTGTGGTTGTGGGGTGTTAGTGACGGAGGAGGTCCACCACCTGCCGGACATGAGTAGGTATAACACTTAAACCGACACTAATATATGTATTTTACCGTATAATTTCACGAGTGGAATCTATAGATTGTAGGAAGTATATATGCAGACTTTTATCTTTATTTTTGTTGGGTGAGAGACTGTTTTGGGGTAAAAAAAATAAATCACGAGTGAAATTTGGGGATGGTAGAACGTAAGCAAATTTTTATTTATTTTTATGGGATGAGAAATTGTTTTCGACAGATTTTCAACTTAAAACAAGCATAACCAGCAAAAAAGTGAGAAAGAAAAAAGACAACAAGATAAATAATATTATATACAAAACAAGTATAACAAAAAATATTAATACATATTGGAATTGGAGAAAAAAGAAAATGTTAAATAGCTAAATCATACTACGAGTAGAACGACAACAAAACATACTCTACTATCTATTTAACGTTCTATCTTAATTCTCGATAAGACGAAAAAGTCATGACCTCAATTAGTTATACTGTTTTGGCAATAATTAACGTACTTATCATGTTACGATGGAAGAAATATTGTAGTCTGACGTGAGGTAAAAAAAATTAGGGAGGGTTAATAGTGCTTTTTGTCCCTTAATTATTGATTAAAAAAGGTTTTAATTTTTGTGGTATTTTACTAAATATATATAATTAGTTGAAATATACATTTTTGATTCATAAACATATTTGAGGGTAATATATATAGTTTAAAAAGTAACCAAAATATACCATAATTTCTTACATATAAGGATCAAAACACACATTTTAATTAAATATACTAAGTCATAAATTACAATAAATGGGTTATGCACCTATCTCAAAATATAATATACATCCACACTGACCATCATATATTATCCTGTTTTGGTACATTGCACTTTTTATTTTAAAAAAATATATATATCTTCTTTTTTTTCCTTTTTTCTTTAATTAACTAATATTGTACGGTAAAGGCAACCCACAAACACAATATTTATTTATTTATTATATAAAGAATGAAAAACCTTTGTGGTTGAAACTCTTTTTTTGTCGTCTTCCTTTTTTGTATTTGGATAAATTGAAGCCTAAGAGTTAAGTTTGACAAAAGAATTATTAAAATACGATTATATTAATGGTTAGTTATAAATTATAAGACAGGTGGAGGTTGATTTTTTGTTAATAAGGAGTAGTAGATAAATTTTAAATAGCAAAGCAAAAAAAAAAAGCCGCAATTCAAGCTTAGAAGCTATTAAATCATCATTAATTGCTATGCATATTGTATCCACTTTGTTCTAAAAGTCATATTTTAATCCCACCATAAATAAAGTTTATTCAATGGGGATTGTTATAGTAACCTCGAATATTAAAAATTTGATCGAAGAATTATATCGAATATGTTGTTATTATGTTAATGTTGAATCTCAGATCATCTGAGATCAATTATAAGAACAAAGGGGATATCATATCTATTCCACGAATCCTTTAGTGGTAGGTGTGGAGTTAGAAACGTGAAGGGGTTTATCAAATACTCATCAACAAATTGAATTATTTATATTTTACATTTCGAAATAGAATTTCAATTCTATCGTTATTTGAACGGTCACAAAAATATAATTTGATCTTAAATTAATGAATTGGTTATATAAATCATTATCGATCATTTGCTCTATTTGTGCCCCTTTCTTATGTATAATAAAGATTATTGTGAAAAGTCAGACGTGTGAAATAAAGTTAATTAATGATATTAATTAAGCCTAAACCAACAAGGCTTAACACATTTTGCCTTTTGGGATATAAATAAGAATAATATAATATTACAACTTTATCCTCCTCTATCTTATCCCTTTAACTCCAAGGAGATGCCAATTAGAACTTTTAAAAGACTTTTTTTTCTTTTAAAAAATTATATAAAAGAAATTAAAATGAAAGGGGAGAACCAACAAGGGGTTGTGATGGAGTAGTAAATACTCTTTCATCCTTAACCAAGAGATCTTAGGTTCGAGTTCCTTTGGGTACGAAGTCACATTTGTTAGGGAGCAATTTACCCTCAATGTGGGACTTTTTAACGCAAATCCAAATTTAGTCACGCTCCAATATAAGTATTGGACACCGAGTACTGGGTAACCAAAAAATGAAAGAGTAACAAGAAAGAAAAAGCAAAAAAATATATTCTTTTAAGCATGCAATAATCATGACAATGAAGCATTTCAAAATTGGTGTTCTTATTGTTATCCATAATTAAAGTGACTAATAAAAAGTACTACTTTCTTAACGTGCAACTAATCTCATCTTCTTGTTAGCTTCCTGAAAAAAGTCTTGGCTATATGCTAGCTAGTATTAATTCATTGTACAAATGTTTATATTATTCAACTACTTTATAATACTACGAGAAAACGTCTCGAAATTTGGCTCATCATATCATTTTCTACAAAAAAAACTTTTATTAATAATCTGATACTATAAGCCAAATTTTGATAAATGTCTATCGAAAAATAGCGATTTTCAGATAGTGAAATATGCTACTCACAATGATACACTGTATATGACCTAGCTAGTTACTATAGGAGAGAGCCAAATGAGTTTTTTGATGACTGTGTTTTGTTTAAATACTTTTTGAATATATCGAATTGTTAAGTATTATGATTTATACAATATTTTTTATATAATTTTTAAATAGATAAATTTTATTTCACATAACTATCTTTAGATAATTTGACCTCGTAAGTCGAATCAAATCAATTAACAATTGTAGCAATGCCAAAAAATGAGTTGTATAATATTTGGCTTTTGGATCACTCAATGAAAATGACTTGACATTTCTCTCGTTTTATTTGGCTATAATTTTTTGTTTTATGTTAATCTCAAATCCAAAACTTGACAGTTAAGTTCTACTTAGTATATATTATCCACATAATTCTTATCCTTGGAATAAAAAACTAAACATTTGACAAAAAAAAGGAAGGTCTAATCAATCCTTGTTATAAACCAATTATAAGTTTAGTGATGTTAATTAGTCACTACTCACTAAGCCCGCTAATTAATGGTAGTCACATTGACATTATTTAATTTCCAATTAATTAGATGCCTTTCGTTTTCTTAATAATTTTTTGCTATTTAAACATTGTAAAATAAGCTGGAATAATTAGTTAATTATTAACATATATCAAGATCGCATATTTAAAATAAGTGTGACAGCTTAACCACAAGTACATTTCGTCACCAAAATCTATGTGAAAAGACTATTATGATTTTTTTTATATTTACATAGACAGTGTTCAAGTTAATTTATCATTTTCATGTTTAATTTGTTATATTTTATTTGAGTCGAGAGTTTATTGAAAATAATATATGTATCATCACGAGCATCATGAGATATGGCTTTATTCTTTTGTTAATATATATGATGAACAAAATAAAAGTTAAAATATAAAATAATTTGCACATTCTATTAAATCATTGAAATTTCATAATCTTGATTAAATAATCTTTATGTTATTGTCATTTATCATGCACGCACGAAGGCATATTCTTATAATGAAAAAAATAAATAATCTTTGATGAATTTTCTTGGAAAGTGTGCGATTGTGCATGCACGAATCATCGAGAGATTTGGTCTTGTAAAAAAAACAAAAAACATGGTGTCATAGCAAAATTTGTACAATTTGGTAGTTGTCGCTGGATGAGTCAGAATTTTTACTAAATTATTTAAAATATGAATAAGTAAACATACGAAAAAATTTAATTTTTTTAAAATATCCATCGTATAACATAAAAATATTTCTAATCATATCTAAGTCGTGCAATTTTCTATCATTTTTTTTAAAACCCCTCAATTCTATTTGGCTCCATCCAATCGTCAAAAACATTAGGGCAAAGAAATATGGGCAGACACTGTTGGGATGTCAACGATGCGAGCCGACAGTTAATAGACACTGTATTTTGATCCCACGTTTGGCTGTGCTTTGCTGTCCTACAATGCACAATAACTATATGGTAAATACTTCGGTTATTTACGTCTATTGATTTGATATAAATATTGAACGTTAGTATATTGGACCTATTTAATTTCTAATATCAAAATTGTTCAAAATCATATAATGAGACAATTTATGTGGAAAATCTAACACTACTATATATCTATATATGTCAACTAGAGCGTGAACAACATAATATGAAGTCATCAAACATTGGGTAAAACAATATAATTGAGACGGAGTGAGAATCGTCCAAATAATATAATGAGACCAAAACTCTCATTCACAATCAATGTGAAAAATTTGACATGCCTTCAAATAGGCTAAAATCTAATATATCCTTCGCAAGAAAATTACATTATATATATATATATATATAGTAAGAAGTATTACTTTCTATACATACATACCATATTTTGAATACCTTTAACGAAAATTGTTACAATCCATGCGGCTCTGCTTAAATCTGTTTCGATCCAATATTATATTAAAAATAGAAAAAAAATAATAGGTTTTCTACCACTAAATGTTCTTACATATATAAATTTCTAACAATTTCTAGTAAAAATTGGACATATACAATATCAATATATCAAGTATGATCACACAAGCAAGATGAAAAAAAAGTAAAATATTCACAAATCTTATTCCAAAACCTTTTAGAGGATAGTAAAATTATTTCCGCTAGTAAATATTGGACATATATATTCAGTAAAAAAGAAACCAATATTTCAGTAGGTACAGAAGTTTAAATATAACACATTACAACTGTCCAATAATGAATTTATCTATCTATATTCCATCTTATTTAATTATCTTCTCTATGTCTGTTGAAGATAGGACTATTCTGACTTTGCTGAGTTGTTCTTCATCAAACTTATTCAACATATATCTAGGCTACCATTATTATTTTTAATATTCATCAAATAAATTCCATGAGAATCATGAGAGATTGTAACAAATAAATAATTAGAATTTTGGAGGATTCTAGGAAGAGGGGTCATGTAATCTTTCATTATTTTTGTAAGGAAGCAGTACAATATATAGATATTTTCATTAATTTTGACAGCTAAGCGAAAATGTATCTTATATTCTTATAGAATGTTGTGCATTATTCTTAAGCTAACGCTCAAAAGTTTGGAACTTGTTAGTGTGTCTCAACGCATTTTTAGTGTATTTTGGTCCAAGACTCGCTCAGAAAACGCTTTTGAACACGGTTCCTTATCTTGTATGATAATTTTTTTTTATAGTAAACTGAAAATCTTATAAGATAGCGTTCAACCACTATCTAAAATTATGTAAACGTTAGATGAAAATCTAATATTTCTTCAGTCTCAAAGGAACTTTATTTACACAACATTTTAAAATAGGGACATAATCTAAACGATAACCTAAAAAAGAGATATGTGCGTAAATTAAGGAGGAACTTTCGCAAATAGCCATTATAATAAACTTAATTATGCTTCATAGCTATAGTTTGCATATTTATGGGTTGTAGCTACAATTTCAGCTATCTCGTTTGTATAATTCACAAATTTGTATAAATTCGCAGGTTTGTATAATTCGCTGGTACATTTGTATAATTAAGTTATTTTTGTATAAACTCGAAATAACAAATTTATACAATCACAAATATTAGAACTGTAAACAGTTATACAAATTACGAATTATACAAAAGTTATACAAATTATATTATACAAATTCCGAATTATACAAAACTAAAAAGCTGAGCTGCATAATTATAGCTACAAGTAGGCCGCAAATTGTAGTTAAAACAAACTATAGCTATGCTAAGTAATTAGAGTATATGTTTGCTTATACGCGTAATTTTCCCTAAATTAAGCGTACCAAACTTACAAGTTTGGTTGCATTGGGTTGGGTTGGGTTGGGCTTATGCATAGCCCATGAAGATTTTGAGACAACTTATGTTTAGTATTTGAGGCCCAGTAGTACTTTCAATGCTTCAATTACAAGCCCATTACTTCAAACAAGTGAACTATAGCCCAACTACAGAGAGTCCAAATTCTGGCCCAAATTGAAAACTAAACCTCCATCCCTTCTGGACTTTGGTATTATACATCTGAGCCCAAATGGAAAGAATATAGAGTTTTCTTACATTTTTGCCCCTATATTGTGTTGGTCAATAGTTTTTATCTCTAGACCAAAGTAATATTTTTCACATCATAATATCTTATAAGTTGTAATCCGTGCTCTTACAAAATTATGTTTCATAAGGAATAAATTTGATTACTAAAGACAAAATAAAAAACAACTTATTTAAAGAGTAAAAATTAAAGATCAATCCATTTGAAGGACAAATCATGCAATTAAACTGCTCTTCTAAATAATTTTTATGCCAATTATATATCTATTTGTTAACACTTAAGTGAATTAGGTAAATTGATAAAATTAGAAGTACTCATACAATCAGCAACAACATACACATTGAAATCCCATGAGTGGAGTATGTGAAAGGAAAAATGTATGCAAACCTTATCACTACTTCGTCCGGAGGTAGAAAGGTTATTTCTCAAAGACACTCGACAACAAATTCAAGTACAAAGAAGGAGGCAATGGAAAAAACATAACAAGTAACACATAAGTAGTGCAAAGTCTACTAGAAAGAAGCAAAACAACAATAAAATAGTACTCATATAGTCAAGTCCATCAAAAATATACTATATTTTTTATGTTTCAATTTATTTGTCAGAGTTTAATTTAACAAGGGAAAAGGGTCAAAAATGCCCTTAAACTATGTGAAAGGAACAAAATGTCATTCATTTGTAGTTTGGTCCAAAAATTCGTTTACTGTCAATACTTTGGTTCAAAAATGCCCTTGTAGTCAATACTTTGGTCCAGAAATTTCTTTATAGTTACTAAATGGGTCAAAAATACCCTTTTCTAAAGAAATATATTATTATTTTTCCTTTTTAAACACATATTCTTCCTAATTAAAATATTATTAAAGAACCATGTTCTTGTTTTCTTTCTTTTAAAATCACTTTAACAAATAAAAATGCAGGAAATATTTTTTTTTCTTCTTAATCTCATTTTATCAATTAAAATAGAATAATTTCATGTACTCTTTTCAACATATAATATATGTCATATATAAACTATCATAAATATTCATCATTAATTTGTATTTATATAACGAAAAAAAATAATAAAAAAAAAGAAATATTTTTATTTTTTATTTTTTTCTGAATTGAAGTAAGATAAACATTTTGTAATTAAGAAAATATTATTAGAAAAAATAATGTGTTAAAAAGAAAATAAATAATATGTTTATTTGGAAAATGAACATTTTTGACTCATTAAATAACAATAAGGGCTTTTTTGGACCAAAATATTGACGACAAAGATGTTTTTGGACCAAACCACAAACGAATGACATTTTTGTTCCTTTCGCATAGTTTAAAGACATTTTTGATCCTTTTCCCATTTAACAATATACATATATTACTATGTAAGTTAGAATAATTGGAAAAGAAAATAATAGGGTCAAAATTGGAAGAACAAAATACTTGTCTCCTTCTTAAAAACCCCTAAAACCCTAAACCCATTTTCATCAAGGCCGCTAAAAGAGTATTGAAGCATGAGACCTCCAAGAGGACGTGGTGGTGGAGGATTTAGGGGCGGCAGAGATGGCGGCGGCCGTGGTTTCCGAGGCGGCGGGGGAGGACGTGGCGGTGGCCGCTTTCCTCCTCGCGATGAAGGACCTCCTTCAGAAGTTGTAGGTATGTATAGTAGATGTTAAATGCCCTTCGGTTTCTTTGCGTGTTTACTTTTTTATATTTTGAATCGTTAGTGAAATTTCTAGTTCCACCACTTAATTGAACACCAAATTAAAATAGATTCATATTGTTATAGACATGTCTGACTGTATAAGCTTTTATCTACGTTGCTCAGACTCTCCAAAATTGTTGTCACATGCATTCATCGACATTGTTGAAGAGTTCGAGCAACCTAGGCTATTATTTTTGGGTTAAAGATGTGATTTTGATTGGTAAATTGGTTATCATTGTATGGGTAAATATGTGATTTTGATTGGTAAAATTTTGCAGAGGTGGCTTCTTTTGTGCACGCATGTGAAGGAGATGCAGTGACAAAGCTGACAAATGAAAAAATCCCTTACTTTAATGCACCAATTTATCTTCAGAACAAGACACAGATTGGGAAAGTTGATGAGATTTTTGGTCCTATTAATGAGTCCGTAAGTAATCTCGTTTCATGCTGTGATTTTGCTTATGGATTACTGATGCTATATATAGCTTTTAATTGTTGTTGTAGTTTTTTGATTAAGATGCTGGAAGAGGATTTAAGGTGCTTTAGCGTTTTGGTAAAGGTTTAATATACTAATTTGAGTTGTATATTGGTGTTGGTAGAAGAAATATTTGAAATGAATGGTTGAAAAGTTAAGTTGATAGAGATATAGTCACACAAATTGTTTAAAAATTGAATCTTTAATAAATTTGAGATCTTTGAAAGTTGTGCTGTTGTATGGAAGGGAAGTGGTGTCAAATGTTTCGATACATTACAAAATATAAAGTGTAACAAGTAGTTTCTTTCTTCATAATGCTTCTGCAGTACAAGAGGAAACATGGAAATGTGACTTTCTTGTGGAAAAGAAAGTAAAGTTGTTACCTTTTTAGCTCAATTGTGTGCTGTAACTAGAGAGTCTTTTATAGTGGTGACCTTAACATGTTTTTGACATGTTCTATAGAATCAGGTTCTTTTAGTTTAATGCTCCATTTTACCTCTAGTGCAGCACCTTGATAAAAAAGTTGGGGACTTTTGTCGTACCTTCTTGCTTTATATGGGATCTAATTGGTTGCTTTTAAATGCTCAAAGTGATGATATTTGGTTATGATTCATGCAGCTTTTTTCAATTAAGATGATGGAGGGAATCATTGCAACTTCATATTCAGCTGGAGATAAGTTCTACATTGACCCAGCTAAGCTTTTGCCACTGGCCAGATTTCTTCCACAGCCCAAGTATGTTTTCTTTGCTATACCTCACACTTTGTTCCTCCGGATACTCTTGTATGCCACATGACCTAAACTATCGAGTAACAATGACAATGGTTTATGTTCAAGAACAACTTGTAAAAGAAAAGTGTGAGATAAAGATGGTAAGTAACTTGATGATACCTTTTAGCTCAGAGAGGAGATGCAACTTATATAATTTTAGGAATCAAATGTTTTTCATACAAATACTGTGTTGTGATTCCAACTAGCCGCAAATTCAAGGACGTACCTGTGCTATAATTGCAGTTTCATTTAGATTGGCGAGATAACAAACCATCCGTTAAAATCCTTTCGTGAAGTTGTGTAACTGTTAAAATAAATTGATTTCCGAGGGATTTGATTGATTGCTTCCTGCGTTCTTCCATGTCTTTTGCTTTTTTAAAAAAGGATGTTGATCCAATCCTAAGCAATGTTCACTGTTGCAGGGGAGCACAACAAGCTTTTAGAGGCGGTGGACGAGGTGGAGGAAGAGGTGGAAGAGGTGGACGTGGAGGTGGTGGTGGTTTTCGTGGTGCTAGAGGTGGAGGTGGTGGTTTTCGTGGGGGTAGAGGACCTCCTCGAGGTGGTCGTGGAGGCGGTTTTAGGGGTAGAGGGAGATTCTAAAAAGAAATATGATGTACTTTTGATTTCTCTATTTTAGTTTGTAATTCTGAATGCTGTGAGAACTCAATTGGGAGAATGTTATCATTAGTTCCTTTTCGTTGTTAATGAAATTAGCCTTCCTTTATCTTCACATCTTTCGCGATTTAATCGAGAACTTTGTTTATTTTGTCTATTTGTTACTGCATCATGATTTAAATGCCAACTATTACTTTAATTAATGGCATTATCTACTTGTTCTTGTTGAGTAAAGTTTGTCTTGGTTTGTATGTCGATTTTATTTTGTGTTTGGTCTGTTTCATGATTTAAACAAAGTAGCAATTGTTCTGTGGGAAATCATTTCAATTTGTCCTTTTGATATGTAATGTCAATAGAACATATCGTAGTTCCAGCTGCAGAGAATGATCAAAGATTTTGAAAACTAGAACTTTACACTGATTATATGTTGTATAGGCCGAATTGTTAGATGTTTAGTAACTAGTATGTTCAAAAGATGAGAAGAATAGGGTGGAGTGTAAGATGTTTAATAACTAGTATGTTTAAAAGATGAGAGTAGCAAAAAATGAGGATATTAAGATGGATGTGCAAGTAAACTAGGAGAGATATGGTTATGAACAAGGTGGGAGTGACTATCGTGGTGGACAAGATGAGGGGGGCAAGGTTGAGATGGTTCGGACATGTGAAGAGACCATGCGTATATGTCTCTAGTGAGTAAGTGTGAGAGGTTGGCTATAGTGGGTATTAAGAGAAGCAGAGGTAGGCTGAAGAAATCTTGGGGAGAAATGATTAGACATGAAATGACACACCACCTATAACTTATCGAGAACATGACCTCAGATAAGAAGATATGAGAGTCGAGGATTAGAGTTTGGTAGTCGAGCGTTACAAGTTCCCTTTCCAATATTGCTGTTATTACTCTTATTAGGTTAATTTTTCAATGTTGGTTATTACATGTTCTTTCCTTTGTCTCAGGACAAAGTAATTGATTTATTATTGTACGTGTTCTCTTCTTCATTGTTTTCAACTTGGCTTATTTGCTATTGCAGTTCTTTACACACCTATTTTTAATATATGTTTTACCTGAGGGTCTATCAAAAACTATATTACAAGTTATTACATATTACCAGTGTCATTACCCAAAAACAACAAACACAAAATGCAGACACAATAATATGCAGAGAGAGTTAAAGAAGAGTACACAAAAAACTAGTTTAACTGATAAATATGGCAAAGTGCCTCTTTCAATGCTTTGTATTAGGAGTACTATTTAGAAGTCACCTTGTCCATGGGCAGAACTTCAGTTCACAAGACTTAAAGAGAAGAAAAGAAAACGAAAAACGAAAAATTGAAGTCCAAGCCAGTACATCAAATGGATAAAGCTTCTGCCAAAATATGTCGAATGCAGAAAGTAATATGGAGAACTAAGTGAACTCCATGCTTTTCATAGTTTTATTTGAGAAAGAAAAAAGCCATCACGGGCCTCATTCTCAGGCCTCCCATCCTCGAAGAACGGTTGCTCTAGCTACACGGTTAACACCTAAGGTGAAGGCGCCCATTCGGAGATCACAGTTGTGAGTCTTGCACATTTCCTTGACATCTTTAAAACCTCTTGTCATGTATGTCTTCAACTCATCATTCACTTTTTTCTCATCCCACATAAAGCCTTGGATGTTCTAGCATTACAGAATTTATCGAAAAAGTTGATTAGCTAACTGACTAATAAGAGCTCTTAGAAGTTTAACATGTTTTTTTAATGCATAACAGAGAAGACAACAGAACAGAAAACATGCAGAGGTATTATACCTGGACCCACTCAAAATAACTGACGGTGACACCACCCGAGTTAGCATAAATATCCGGTAGGATGGTAACTCCTTTCTTAGACAAAATCTGCAGAGGATTAGAGAATTAGTTAAGATGCTGCAGTTGTCTTGTGCGTCTCAAATGACTATTCCAGTAGCTTATACGCCATTTTTTAGCTTTTGCTTAGGACACAGACCTTTACCTCTACCTCGTGGAGGTAGAGATGATGTTTACAGAGGACCCTCAACTCAAGTCCAACAAATCAAGGTAGTTATGAAAAAGAAAAACGCCAAGCAACTAATAAGGAAAGGAAAGAATTATTGCACTGACCTCATCAGCATCTGGATCAGTTGGATGGTTAGCAGCCTCAATAATATATTTGGCTTTAATTTCATTTGCATTATCCCTACAAAGAATAATTCAAAGATATCACAAATATGAAACAAAAAGGCTTCTCGATAACTAGTAATTTTATGCAAAATCATGAAACGTACTTGTTGATTACTCCACCGAGGGCAGCTGGGATAAGAACATCACAGTCTTCTACCAGTATTGAATTTGCATCAATTGGATGTGCATCATGGAAACCTTTAACTCCACGAGTTTCCTTCACGTGTTTGAAAAGGCTTTCTATATCGATTCCCTTCTCATTCTTTATGGCACCTGTTATGTCACTTACTGCTACAACTTTCCCACCTTGCTCATGGATGAGCTTTGCAGCCCAGGAACCAACATTCCCGAATCCCTGAGATGAAGAAAACAGTTATCAAAATGTGCCTGCTCATCCACTGACAACTAAGAACAGAACTTTCTCGACCAACCAATGTGACAGCCTAGGAAGTTGTCGTTGTTTAAAACAAAAATGTGTGCTTTTGTTATGAACTTTATCCATGCTTGGATATCGAATCACCGTAGAAGAAAAGTGAACATTTTGACTCTGCTAACCTGTATAACAAAACGCTGACCAGCAATACTCTTGCCGTGCTCATTAAGCAGGGCTTCTGTAGCAAAGAGAGCACCCCTTCCGGTAGCTGCATCTCTGCCTAGAGATCCACCGAGATCCTGTTATAAAGTATTATATTATACTGCTCCCCTAAGCTCAAATTAACAATTACTTCACCGAAACAGATAATGAAGTCATTTACTCTACAAACTTTGTGCATAATCTAAACTAGGATATTTTCGGCATACTTACAATAGGTTTTCCAGTTACCACAGCAGGTGAATAACCATGAAATTTTGAGTACTCATCTAGAATCCATGCCATTGTCTGCATAAAGCAATTAAAAGTCCAGTTAGATGAATGACATTTTTTTCCATAAACTGAAATGCTAAGCCCATGAAATAATTTTTCCACATACCTGAGGATTTGTTCCCATATCTGGTGCAGGAACATCTGTGTGAATTCCGATTAGGTCATGTATTTTTTGAGTAAATACTCGAGTAAGTCGTTCCAACTCAGAGATACTCAGGTCACTAGGACTACATCCTATGCCTCCTTTAGCCCCACCATATGGTATATTGGCAACCGCTGTCTTCCATGTCATTAGCTGTGCTAATGCATTCACCTCATCTGGATCAACCTACATAAAACACCAATAAATGACCATAAATCATATGCTATTCAATCGACTATATATGTTGCTCAGAACCTATAAAAATGTCGTTGCACCAGTGTCAAATCCTCCAAAAAAGAGTAACTTTAGGATGACTTGACAGGCGAGGCTGCATCTTTAAGGATCCAAGCAACATAGTTTAAATACTATTTGTGTTACAAACAGCATAATGAGTAATAATCTATCATAGACAAGAAAAACAACCTCTGGATGGTATCTGATTCCGCCTTTCATAGGCCCTCGTGCATTGTCGTGTTGTACCCTGAATCCAACGAAAGATGCCAATGTGCCATCATCCTTCGGTATAGTACACTCCACCTATAAGGTTCGCACAAATCAGTCTATTTTGTTCTTAATAAAACAGAAAAAAGACACACACACGCCAAAAAAAAAAAAAACAAGTCTGCTAAGCACAATAATATAACCACCTAAAAAACACAAGCCTGATTCTGGAAAAACCAACAGAACTCTCAAAAGCACAACTCAAACTCAAGTATGCTACACAAAGACCAAAATCATGTTGCTTGGACTCTTCAAAAAAGTTAACAGGTGCACATCAGATCCTCCAAAAGAACTGAATTTTAGAATGATCCAACATAACTGCAGCAACATTTTTGAAGAATCCGAGTAACATAGAAAACCAGAACAAACTTCTGTTTAGTTCCCAAATTGGACACACAAACTACAACTTTGCATCAAAGGTTGAAGCCCCTTTTCATCAAAACATAATTAGGCAAAACATGATCCTTAAACCATTTTCAAGATCCTAGCACCCAAATCAAGGGAGGGGGTGCATCTTCAATTTCAAGAAACCCCCTTTTTTACACCCCCAAACAAAAAAGAACCCCTTTTTTACACCCCCCCAAAAAAAAAGAACCCCCTTTTGCCCCCAAAAAGATCATTTTTTTTTAAAAAAAAAACAGCAAAAAAGAACTCCCTTTTGCACCCAAACAGATCAAAAAGAAAATCCCTTTTTGCACCCAAAAAAATCAATTTTTTTTCTTCTTGATGAATTCAGACAAAGAAAATAAAGTTACCTTAATTTCTCTGAAAGGGATTAGCAGACTTTGTTCCAACTTTGAGTCTAAACCAAGAAGCCTGGCTGCCAGCTTAAAATTTCTATTAGTTGCTGCTAAAGCATTCATGATTTCTCCAAAAAGAGTACCTAAAAACTATCCAAAAATAACAAAATTAAGGAGAAAAAAAATATCAAAATCAATTAAAGATCAGATTTTTAACAAGAAAAATAAGGGTCAATCAAGAAGTATTTATACTTGGTTTTCAGCTAGATCTCAGTAGACATAAATATTTATTTAATTTTCCATGTGGAAAAAATGGAAAGCTTATTACTACTATAATTTTCAAACATTTGTGTCATCAGCACGTCTTAATCCTTATCCAATTTTTTTTTCTTAACAAAAAAATTACCTATTAATCAAGAAGTCAATAATCAGAGGCTGCAGCAAATTGATCAAGAAAAAAATATTGAACATGGAGAATTATAATATAATTAGGCTAATTTATATATATATATATACATAGTATAGTGTATATAGTTTATAATACTCAATTTGTCAGCATGATTATCTGCCCACCGTCAACTATTAATTAAAAAAGGTAAATACAACATGCACATTGAGTAATGACTCCTCTTCCATTTTTGCATTTTCGAGTCTTTTTCCTTTCCTCCTCTGCAATGATTGACTTTCTTTATTAGAAAGACGTTATCAATGTAATTTAATTTGTTATAAAAAAAAATGATATGTACACAGTCTTATTCTTTGACTTGTTATAACATATTACTATTTGATATAACAATAACATCTATATATTTGGTTTGGAATCTAAAAAAAGTAATATTTATACCGTCATGTTTTTATTTCTAATAAATATATTATTTTATTATTATGTGAATACTAATTAAATTAAGTTAGTTATAGTTATCTTTTAAAGAATTTGATTGTGTAAACTTTATTTATTTAAATTTTATAGATTGATGATGTATACTTTATAGAATTTTGAATCATATGTTCTTGCTATAGGGCTTATAATATATTATTATTATGTTAACAAACCAAAAGAAAAAGGATTTTTAGTGACATACTCTAAAAAGTTATGGTTAATGTTACCTTTTCTATTTCACTTTATTAAGTGGTCTTTCTTTTTCTTGTTAGATGAATACAAAATAAGATGACGATTATTATTTTTAGTTTCTGATCAATTTATATTCATGTTAGAAGATTTATTTCGCCATACCTTAAAAGGAGTGAAGGAAAACTAATCGTTAATCCTTCTCAAACCTTTGTTATACGAGTTATATAACTAATAATTGATATTTTTGTATTATTATATTAGGTTTTTAGTGAATAGATAAAGTTATCTATTATTGTAGGGCAATTCAAATTTGAGTTTCTAAATGAACCCTACACCAATAGAGTACACAATTTTTAGGTGCAAGTGGAACCTAAATTTGACCCCAAAATAAAGGAGAAGACATTTCAAACTTGAAGTTTATATGGTTAAGGGGCAATAGAAAGACCATGTTTTTATGTAATAATTTAAAATACAACATGTAAAGGGTAAAGCTAAAAATAAAAAATAAAAGTTCTTTGTGCTTTTCTTTATTTATCCATTTTCTTATACTAATCTTATTATAATTATCCATATGTATGCTGATAGTGTAAATCTTTTTTATACTATATATGCATTTTAACATATTAATGTGTTTTAGTACGTAACTTGCTAATTTTTTTTTGCTATTTATGAACAATTATTTATTTTAAATTATTTTTTAAATAGATGACCTGATAATATAGATATATATCATAATCATTCCTACATAGGACAAGAAAAAAAAGCATGTCTTAAGGTAGAGCTATACTAATAATATAATAGAAAGCATAAATAAAGGAATTAAGCATCACATATATTTTTGGAAAGTAGAGATAAACATGTTTATGAACTATCAAATCATGAAAACAAGAAATTAACTAATTAATTTGAAAAAAATAATTCGAGACAACCTTAATGTACCTCAAAAAGGAAGAAGAGAAGCCAAATGAATTATGCACTAGATATATGCAATTACTCCTTTTAAGTTCTAAACTCCAATTTGTATCAATTTATATCCATGAAAAAGAATAAACATAGAATCAGATTCAATATAATCCCATCACATTATTAATTCTATGAATGAATAGTGGCCAAAAATATTCACATCATTATATTATTTAATCATAAGATAATTACAACTTATAAATGTTAATTAGTAACGTGATAAAAATAATAATCCCATTAAATATAAGTTATAGTTTAAATCCTCTTGAGGATCACTTCTTTTTTTGGGTTGGGGGTTGGGGTGGTGCCCTATTGAAAATAAATTATTCTAAACAAGATGAAGCTACATATATACAATATTAACAACTGGTTCATATGAACCCACTAACTTTTGTTTTTATATATCCTATATTCATATTTAGAAAATTCATTAATTAAATATAAATATTTAATTACGAATCTAGTAATAGTTAATACAAGCTATAGATCAGATAATATTAACTAGCTAAGAAAATTCAGAACCTCATAAATTTTAACACTCCCAATTCTACCTTGAAGGAGTGAAACTAGTGTTTCAAGGCACAAATTTAACTGAATTCAATAACTTTCACCCGCCGTCTAACTTAATTATATTCTACATGAATATGAATATGTGCTCGTGTGTTACATATGACATATTGATACTTATATATATATATTTAATAATAAACGAATAACATCAGCATCAGTACTATACTATAAAAATTAAATTCATAGAAGAATCTAGGGTTTCATCATCATATTCCATTAACACCCAAAAATAAAAATTGTTTCATAAAGAGGGAAAAATAAAAAGAATAATATCCCTATCAAACGTGGAGCCAAATATCCTTTTGTCCTCACGAATAACACTAATATTATGTGAATCCGATTCAATTCCCATATATGTTTCACTTTTTTTATAAATATTAGCTATACTTTGTTCATATAGAATTTTCCTTATTATTAGTAATCTAATGCAAAATAGTTAATTCCAGCCCTATGAGCATGTTCACATTATCGATCTCAAATTTGAATTAAGGAAAAGAATTGTCGAAGGTCAATCAGAAGCTACAAACATCTTACAATTACAATGACGTTGTTGTTGTTGTTGATATTGGTTACATTGTTCTTATAACATGTCTGATTTGATATAACTATGTAAATTTTTACCGTATCAAATCGTATAAATTACCATAGCTAAGTAACTTCATGAGGTGAGCATGCATGTTAACGACAAACTAAACAATTAGTATATGAATTTAATCATCCCCAACAAATAATAAGCAAAACATAAGAAAAATATGAAATTAAAAAAGAAAAAATTACCTTAAAAAAAAATTAGAGCTTGAAATTGATTTGAGAGTTCTTGTTTTTCAACCTCACAAAATTGCTTGTAATCACAAATTCACAAAAAAAAAAAAGATTATAAAACCTAAGTTACCAAATATAAATAGCTATTACAATTGGAAAAAAGATAACGAATCTCAATTCTAACCAAGAAAGGAACAAATAAAACAAGGAAAATAAGGAAAAGTCCTTATTCGAAAAGGAAAATAAGGAAAAGTCCTTATTCGAAAAGGAAAATAATCATCGAACGCAAAAGTTTATCATAAAAGGGAACTAAATATCTATCCCTTCTTGGAAATAAATTATAAACAAATAGTGACTACAAAAAAAAAATAATGAAAATTTGGTCGTTAAAAGTCTTAATCCAATCGTTAATTATTGGAATATTTTTTTTCACTATAAATATATTTATAACGACTGAATTCATCTACCTTCGTTAAAAAAAATGATTAAAAGTTGAGTTTTAATTTTTAATTTTATTTTTTATTTTTTTGTGCACTTATTGTACGGGACATTGCTTTAAAAATACACCATTCACAATCAGAAGGGTCACCAATAATGAAGAAGTGTCCCTTGAACAGAATATAGTTCTTCTAAGTATCGGAGAGTGTTTATTTATTTTATTTCTTCTTTTAACTCCTTTTTAGTTTTATAACGTTTATGCTAATGAAGTCAAAAAGTTAAGAAAAAAAATAATATGAGCTTTCATTATGAGTGGTTCTCATTCGATTTTTTTTTTTCAATGTCAGATTTTTGCATATAGTTTTATCTTGCATTTCTATATAGGCCTATTGAACCCCTGATTTCCTAGGTGGGAGATAGAAGCACAACTACGGTCTCGACCGAACGTAATATTTTTTCTCAAATAGTGTATATATTATTAAATATGTATAAAATAATAAGTTTAAAATCCAATTATTAATACTTGAAATAGTCATTTTAAAATTCAGAATATATAAAATTAAAATTTTGACTCCGTTTCTAACACAACGATAACTTCTACTTGAACAAGGTCTTCTTTTATGTGATAGAAAACAAAATTTACATAAATCACCCACCTCAATGATGTGAAGAAAGTAGTATATTTGGAAATTTGGTGCACATTTATGTAAGTGTTAGATAGTAAAACAAAAACCTATGTTTTAGGCCAATCAGAAGAAGGGGATGTGACAAGAGATGAAAAAGATAGTTCCAATGGGAAGGGAATCTTGAGATGGAAATCCTCCTCAGAATCTATTAGATTCCATAAAAACAGCACATTATCCAATGAAGATTCCTTTTTCCATTAGTTTTGGAGGTTGATTTTGTGCTACTCTAATGTATTTTTAGCATTTGATAGTACCCTACATCTAGAGCAAAATTTATTCCCATTTTGTGTTAATGTAATATTAACATTGTATTATGAAGATTCACCATGAATTAACAAACAATAAATTTTACATTTGATCATTAATGTATCACGATATGTTGTTTTGCACACATCTTGACAATTGAACCAATACATGTCATCTATGTTGTTTTGCACACATCTTGACAATTGAACCAATACATGTCATCTATGTTGTTTTGCACACACCTTGACAATTGAACCAATACATGTCATCTCCTAACACAGGTGTCAGGCAGTGGCGGAGCCAGAATTATCAATAAAGGGGTTCAAAATCTAAACAAATAGACACACAAAGTTGCCGAAAGGGGTTCAACATCTACTATATATACCTAAAAAATTATTTTAACTATGTATAAATCATATAATTTTCAGCCGAAGGGGGTGCGGATGAACCCCCTCATTGTAAGGTGGCTCCGCCACTGGTGTCAAGTAATCTGTCCACCAAAGCTTAGACAAATGTGAAAAAATCACCTATCTTTTTTGTGAATCCATCTTGAACCTAAAATAGCATGATTCTCCTTCCACTTAATTGACCATTATAGGCCACAACCTAGGGTGCTTTTGAGAACTAATTAAATGGAAAATGCAATTTAGGGACCAGCAACTTATATTTCAATCTTGCTGGTTAAAGATGAATATGAACAAGTTGTAGAACATATAAAAAATTTGATTGTGAAAATTTACATACAGAAACTATTATAGACTATACTATAAGAAACATGAATAAAAGTTAACAGTGAGCAAATTTACAGACAGAAAAAGTGGCATCTTCAGTAAGTGATCACTCTGCTGCAGATGCTTTAGCTAAGATCAACTTGTAACTTGATTGACATGTATAACAGTGTAAGAATGGCACCTTGTGGAAATGGAGCATATCTAGCAACATTGGATCCGACCCACACAGCTATAACCACCAACACGACTACACTACTGCTGGTTTTGCCACAAAGCCAACTTGCAAAAGAAAGGCATAATGTAAGTAGAACACCACCTCTGCCTCCCAAAATCCATGCAACTAGGTAACCAATCTTGTATCCGGAGTCCAACTTTCGATCAAGCAAGGCCATGAGGCAACTAAATGTCAAAGATAGACGAATACCTATGGTGTACATAAGGAATAAAGACAGGAAGGCAGATCTGAGCACTTCCGCGAATGGATCTCTTTCTTCATCTGAAGTTTCTTCTTCAGACTCCTCGACTTCATCATAATAAGACGAGAAGTTTTCCCCTGTATGATACCTTTCCCAGTATCTCTCTCTTTGCATTTTTCGTCTGAGATCAGCCCACCTATAGGTCCTTGTGCCATCGTCATATTCAAAGTCGTCTTCCCAATATCCCCCTGAAGGCCTGTCAGTATAATCCTGATGTCGAAGCACCTGATCATACTGATTTCTTGATGATTCATTAGATAATACCTGACAAAGCCAGACTCAGCCTTTATTACACAAAAACTGTCATGAAACCAAAAGTATTAACATTTGAGACAGCTAGCAGTGTCAAGTTCAAAAAATATATGGTTAAGAGAAAAAAATACAATGTAAAGTTTAATGCATAGATGCAAATGCCATATTTTTTAAACAAGTTGTATCTAGGAAAACACGTGTAACTTTTATTTTTACGACCAAATATTCTATAAGGGTTGTTCTTAAAAAATATATGTATAAATCATGTAGCAATAATAGTAAGCAACAGTTTATCCGCTAGGTGGCCTCTAGACAAAAATCAATCAATTACTTGGAGCATTAGTTTGCACTCCATTTTACGAAAAAGAGTTAATAGAGTATTGACCTTTGAGACCAATTCAATTTCCAGATATTTTCTTCCATATCCAAGCAATGAAAACGCAATATGACAAAGAGAAATACAAAAAAATACTTGATCTGTGACCATTTCAGTGTTGTCCAAGGCGCACTTAAGCCATGGCCCATGAAGTGAGTCACAAAACATGTTGAGTGTTTCGCCTCACTTAGTGGGTGCTTCAGTTTCATGTTAACTTTTAAGTCTCTTTGACATATTTTTCCTCTGCCAATGAGCTAATCCTGAAGAGGCGACAATAAACATTTGATAATTCGCTTTCTCATAATTTCTTTGTCCATATATTTATAATTATTAATCTTGGACTACTCAGACATATTTGTATTTTTCTCCATTTGTGACTTTCTTTATTAAAGCACACACTTTAATTGAGTTTTGCGCTTAAAGCCCCAATGGACCTTAGACCTCTTTTACACTTTTTGCCTTTGATAACAGTATCCGCAATAGCTCACTATTGTGTGACAAACGGGTAACTGAAGCTATTACTTTGCCTGCAATATAATAGATACAAACTTCTTCCTTTAAACCTATTTCTTAGGGTGCTTGAGATACCTAGTATCAGGAAAACTTTTAGAAACTATTGTGAGATACTATATTAACATGAATTGCTACATCAATCTCCTGCAGCGTTCCAAAGCTGATCATATCAACATAGAGAATAGAAGTTACAGAACCAGTGGCTGGAAATTGTCAGTTTTAAAGCAGAGACATGACTATGTACAATTCAAATTATGTATCTATCTCTCGGTGTGTGTGCGTAAGAGAGAGAGAGAGAGACGGAGGGAGGGAAGGAAGAAGAGCATTACAGAAATATGTATAAACGGGAATGCTATGTAAGAATATTAGTATAAAAGATACTTCCACTTCCATTTTTCCCATCTCCTACTCACCCCGTCCCCAGGCAAAGGTACCAACCCACCTTTCTCACTCCCAAGAGGGTTTAAATGACAGTGTCAAAATACACAATAGCTTAAGTGTGAATTCTAAGTTCAATAAATAAGAGATAAATATACCGAAAGCCAAGAAGGAGTGACTCACATCATATGCATGATGGATTTTCTTGAAAACCTCATCAGCTCCTGAATCCTTGCTAACATCAGGATGATACTGCATTTATGAGGTACGAACAATTATTTTGAGAATGAGAGTCAGTAACTTTTGAACAGGAAGTTGATAGTTTAAGACAAAGCTTTTCAAAAAAAGAAGATCACAAATGCAGGAAAGGGAACAGGGATTTCTTCACATCATTCGGAAAGAAACATGCACGCTACCTTACCTGGAAAAGTTCCAATCTTTTAGAGAAGAACATTGTACTTGAGAACAGCATTGAAATGTAACCATACAAGAAGGCAATCCTTTTGTAAGCCAACAGAAGTTCAAGACAATAGAGCCAACCAATTAACAACGGACATGAAATATAATTATTCATGCCTTTTTACCCTGAACGAAAAAAATCCATAGCTCTGCATTCTTAAAATGATATTTTGGCAGACAAGCAAGACAAAGCAACAACCACTATAACCTCATAGGACTGTTTGTCAATGGCAAACTCTGTTCGGAAGGAGGAGAAAAAGGAAGGCATTGGTTGAGGTGATATATTGTTCTCCTCCTCCTCTTGTTTGTATGACAGGTCAGGAAGTAACTGATATACATCCTACTTTCTATCTCATTCCATATTATATGTGAAACCTTCACGTTGTTTATTACTCCCGCCGTCCCAATTAAGTGTTTTACTTTCCTTTTTGGTTTGTCACAAAAAGAGTGTCTCTTTCAATATTAGAAAGTTTTTTCAATTACGACATTCTACATGGTAAGTTTAAGACCACAAGATTTTAAGGACTACACACATCTTTAATTTAAGACCACAAGATTCAAAAGTCTTCCTTTGTTTCTTAAACTCCCGTGCCTAGTCAAGCTAAGATACTTAAATTGGGACGGAGGGCGTACCACATTTCTGCTTCAGAAGTTTCTCATAATGATAATGCTTTACCCAATTAAAGTGTGAAGCACTTCATCTCAAATTCTCACTCACGGTTGCCTTAAATAATTCTCAGTTACAATCTTTTCTAAAAAGAAGAACTAGAATGATACATCAATTAAATTATTATTATTTTCATTATTTCGTTCGGTAACTAATCAGTATTGTCAAACAACAAAGGCAATTAAATAAAGCAACAAATATTGCTAGTCAGGTATCCAAAAGTCAAAGGTTCAATTGTGTTATAATATCCAATAACCGCCTAAAATGCCTTCTTCTTTCCTTCTCCTTGTATATTTCTACGGAACATCTATGCCAAAAGGGTATGGTGGTACCTTGAGAGCAAGAAGACGATAGGCCTTTTTTATATCAACAGAAGAAGCATTGTGTGGAACACCAAGCACACTATAGAGGCTCTGCTGCCCGCCACCAATAGCAGATGCTGAAACTTGGGTACGAGGGTGAAAAATACCTATGCGCTTGTTAGGCCACGCCCATGGTCCAAACGAAAAGTTCTGGTTGGAGCTACCACCTTTATCAATGGAAGTGGGAGCCAAAAAGAGATAGGTCTGCATGTTATAAACTGCTCTTATTTAATCTTCCATCGCTACCTTGAGTTGCATTACCTGCGGAAATGGAAAAATACAAAATACTCAATAAAAGAACAATTCTATGAGCATCATATTGGATAAATTGTTTACATCATATTTCCTTACAAATATTCATTCTTTATCTTACAACTAGCATAAGGGTGTGTAAAGAATGCTTGTGAGATTCACAAAGTGATCATTTTTAGCATCTCGGGCAAAAATCCTCAGCTAGAGCTTACAGGTTCAACCGAACCAAGTAGTTTTGGTTCAAATCCTGTATTTGTCTTAAAAAAATCCACAGAATACATAAACATTACTAATTTAGAACCCAATAACTTCAAGGAACTACAACAAAATACCCGGTGTAATCCCACAAGTGATATCTTGGTAGCGTAGAGTGTACACACACCTTACCCCTGCCTCGTGAAGGTGGAGAAAAAAACTAAAATCCCGAATGCATAAAAATCAAATCTTGGCTCCGCCTCTGCTACCACATATCTAAGAGACAGTAATCATTCTTCTAATTCCCATTTCAAGGATAAACATAGACAGCAAATTCAAACAGCCATTATAAAACCTAAAGGTCCTCATTTGTAATACTCAAACTGTATAATTCAGTAGTAATTACAAAAAAAAAAGATGATAACTTTAACACAATTAACCAAAAAAATTACAGAAAAACACTACTAAATTATGGTAAAATTTAATAGGCAAATACCCAAATAACTCTCAGACCCAAAAATAAAGATACACAGCATAATCAAAAATCAAATTCATAAAAGAGGAAAATAGAAAAAATAGCAAACATTACCAGTTGAAATCTTAATCGGGTGAAAATTGAGAGATTTAAGAAACCCCAAAAGAGGAGACAGAACAGTAGTCCGATGAGCTAGATGAAAAAATTACTTCTTTGGTCAAAATAGAAAAAATAATTTAAAAAGATAAAATAAATAAATTAAAGCGATTTCTTTGTTTTGTTTTTTTCTCCTTTCATTTATTGAAAAAAAAAAAACACAATATAATACTACTTACAATATTACAAACAAAAAGCATAAGATATGGGGTAGAATTGGTTGGGTAAATAGTAAAATATGATTATTAACTTGTAAGTAAGATCAAGAGGTATTGTATTCAAATTTCAAGTTGTGGATATGAAAAAAATCTTATTAGGAGGACCAAGAAAAAATAGTTAGGCGGTTCTAATCAGGATGGAAATCAAGAAAAAAATATATATATAAGTAAGCGCCAGATGAAAGGGTTCATGTAGCTTTTATGTCCGCATTCTTTTGAGTTAATAAGACCCAATAAATTTGACGTCAATTATAAAAGAGAGAATTCACTTTAGATAATCATATTTCTGTTATGTAGCTTGTGAAGTGGCTCAAAGTGGATCTTTTTGAATATATAATGCAGGTTGAGAGTAAAGTTACAGAAAAAAAGAAGAAGATGTTTAATGAAAAACTACTTTTACATTAGATTTAAAGATTACCTATTGTTTTAATTGATAATTCTTCATTTTCTTTCGTGTGAATTTTTCAGCGACGAATTCAAAACTTGTGGAGACTTATATTCAACTGTTTCCTTTATTTCATAACTTGATCATTGAATTGCTTCCTGAATAATACTCCCTCCGTCCTAGTTTATACGTCACCTTTTTACTTTGCACTTGCATTAAGAAGTGATGTAATTTTACCCTTCTATCCTTATTTAATGTTTTCTTAAGTCAAATTTATTAATAAATGACAAAATTAATTAACTATTCTATCAAGGGTATAATAGGCAAAATATGGTAATTTATGCATAAATTTTATAAAATGACAAGTATTATGATCAAGCTATTTATAGGAAGGGATGACATATAAAATGGGACGGAGGAATATATTTTTATGCTCTAAAAGTAAACTTAAGAAGAAGTCTAGAGATTTTTGTGTTTGCGTGATGGCTATATATGCATTGAATGATAATTAGTTTGACAAGTACAAAATTGTGCTTTCAAAGTTCCAATTCAATATCTATCATATCCTACAATTGCATAGTCAAACATTGTGATAAGATCTTCTAAATAATAGTAATAATTAGGTCTCAACGTCAAACAAATTAACGTGAATTACATAATGTTTTATTACATATTATTGTTTATGTAATCAATCTGAGGTCCAGATAGAAAATAGATATCACAATAGGTGTATCATTAGGATAAAACTCATCAAATTATGACGACTTAAAAGTAAATAAATATTACTAGACATACTCTATTCATTTCACTTATATAACAATAACAAGAGCATAATTGTACCAAATTATTAATGAAATTTAAATATTACTAATTTCACATTTTTTATCCTTTTCTAAATGAGAAATAAATACAATAAAGTAATGCCATTTATTTTTTTCCTTTTTAAAACCCACATTTTAATTTAAGGAGAAAAAATAATAATTACCATTTCTAGCCTCTGTTTTTTTGCCTAGTAATAAAACATAAACTAATTTCCCTTTAAAATTTTGTTTTTTTCCCCTTTTTCTCCCACTTTCCTATCCCTAAGCAAGTCTCCAAACAAACCAAAACAAGAAAAAACACTAACAGAAGAAACTTCTTCATGTCAATCCATTGACACCTACAAAATCTTGCAAAAAATTTCAGCATAAAAAGTGAATAATCAAAGAGAAGAAATTTCAATTTTTTTTTGGGACAAAATGGTGTTCAGTAGTCCAATAATTGTTGGTGTGGCTAATGTATCTGCAGATTTGTGTCAATACATAGCTTGTAACCCAGAAAGACTCAGCAGTGATGAAGTCCTTTATCTTCTTTTTTGTTTTCCATGTCAACAATTTAGGAGATTTGCTCTTTGTTTATGGACTTTTTTTTGCTTCCCTTTACCAAACCCTTATCTATCTTTTCCTTCTTTTTCATCATCTTCTTCTTCTTTGTCTTCAGATTCTGATTTGGATCTTGAAGATTCACACCCACATGCCTATTGATGCCTAGTTTGTAGTCAAAGTTATAGAGTAGTTTCAATTTTTGTCTATTTTCCTTGTTCAGAACAAAAACATGTAATTTTGATGGTTTGATTGTTAATTTGTTGCAGTTCTTGGTTGATTGTAATGGGAAAAAGGCCTTAAGGCTGATTTTGGTAGCTTTATTTGGTTGAAGATTTCAACTTTGGATCTTTTTGTGAATACCCCACATGCAAAGTTTTAATTTTTTGTTCAGATTAATGGTTTGGTTGTTGTTTTTGTTGTAGTTCTTGGTTGGTTGTAATGGGAAAAAGTCCTTTAGGCTGATTTTGGTGTCTTTATTTGGTTAAAGATTGCAACTTTGGATCTTTTTGTGAATTCCCACATGCCAAGTTTCAGTTTTTTGTTCAGATTGATGGTTTGGTTGGTATTTTGCTGTAGTTCTTCATTGGTTATATGGGGGGAAAGGCATTTAGGCAGATTTTGGTATCTTTAATTGGTTAAAGATTTCAACTTTGGATCTTTTTGTGAATGCTCTCATACCAAGTTTCAATGTTTTGTTCAGGTTGATTTGGATCTTGAAGATTCACATCCACATGCCAACTAATAGTTCTAAGTTTGTTTGTTTGTTTTGGTTACCAAGAAAAAATAAGAATATGTATGGTTTGATTGTTAGTTTGTTGCAGTTCTTCATTGATTATACGAAGAAAAGACCTTAAGGCTGATTTTGGTAGCTTTAATTGGCAAAAGATTACATTTTTGGATCTTTTTGTGAATACTCGTATGTCAAGTATCAATTTTTGTTTATCTTGTTCTTCTTGGTCCTCAGATTCTGATTTGGATCTTGAAGATTCACAGCCACATGCCAATTGATGCCTAATAGTAATATTTTTCATTTTCCTATCAACAAATACTTTTGATAGTCTGATTGTTATCTTCTGTGTTTATACTTTCCTTGAGCCGAGGGTCTATCAATAACAAACTCTACATGAACAAGGTAGGGGTAAGATTTACGTACGCACTGTTCTCACTAGACCCCACTTGTGGGATTACTATGGATATGTTATTGTTGCTATGGATGATAGTCTGATTGTTATTCTGTTGTTGTTTAAGCTTTCCAGATTGATTATGATATATCAATTGGTTACATATTCTTTTTTGTCAGTGAGAAGATTAACTTTTGGTTGGTGAATTTGAGGATTGTGTTGTTGCTTTTGCTGCTTGAGTTCTGGTTATTAATTTTGTGGGCATATTTTTGGGAATCAATAACAATGGTTTAAATGTGGAAACACTGGAAACAATATATTTGGCTGGATTACCTCTTCTATACCGTGGATATTTGTTTAGCAACGGTGAATTCTTCAAAAATATCGATAAATGCTTGTTGTAGGACCCTCTAAAAGTAAGGCATATTTGGAGAATCTAACATGGTGCGGCGATATTTTAGGAGATTTAGAACAAAATATATTTTGAGTCATCTTATTAGGAATTATTCTGATGTTAATTTTGTCATTTTCAAGGACCACTTTGGTTGATAGTTATATTCTTGATATTATCCCTTCAATTTTCAACTCAAGCACATATTTGAGGTATCAAGGTATAACTTTCTTTGTTATCTATAAACATGCTTTAATTGAAATTTGTATTCATAAGTTAACCCCCCTTCTCTTCTTACTTAATTGAATTTCACTTATTGAGGTACCTATACATGTCTTCTCTAGTAGTTTCCTCATTGCATCTTTTTAATTTTCGAGCGTTGTTTAGTTTTTCTTATTAGTAGTATTATTAGTACTATCGTCGTATCCTTGTTCCAGTGAAATCACATTATGTTGCTTGAATTCTCTAAAAATGCTGTCAGATTCTTTAAAAGTAATGCATTGTTTGAGGATTCTATACGAGTGTGATGTTATATTTAGAGAATCCGAACAAAAGCTTCACATGCTTGGTTCTTTAGTTCTTATCCAACTTTATTAGTACTTTGACAAAGCAATGTCATATCAATTCAGATGAGCAAATGACATAAATGGTCCCTAAACTATCCTAGTAGGTTTAAAATAGTCCCTTAACTATACAGTTGACGGATATGGTCCTTTAATTATCCACCCTTTTGTCAAGTTTGGTTTCCATCCACTTTTTGAAAAACCTGTTAGTTAACACCGTTAAGTCAATCTATTTAGGAGCATATCCAATTGATCATAAGCAAAATAACCACACGAAAAGCATAAAGTTGTAAATGCCCATGGCCATGTATGTTCAACAAGTTGTGAATGTTCAAACATCTGATTTACATTTACCCCATTTGAAATCATCGACTGATTGACCAAAATGAAGAGCACTGAAGCAGATGTAGTGGATGAATGGAGGAGAGATACACAAGTGTTGACAAATAGGGGATCGTGATTTCGCAGCAATTTGGGGATGACCCAATTGGCCGATTGGTAGAAAATGAAACCCAGAACGATTGGGAACAGTTCCTTGCGCTTGTTAATTAGTATTTCCCACAAAACTGAGAAAACCCAAATGAGCAGTGTGGCCATGAAAAATGCTCCAGTTCTAGTTTCTTGGTTAAACCCACTTCCCATCGCCATGGATTCTATCAAATTTGAGGCTTTATTAGTCTCAATCTTTTGTTTTGGTTCTTCTTCTTCTTAATTGTCTTATCCTCACAGAAAAGCAAGAAACAAAGGCATGGAGAGATCAGTATCATTAACTCATATTCTTCTTTCCGTTGGGATTTACACTTTGTTTGGATGGTTGTATACCGATAGATTGATTTAACAGATTGACTTAACGGTGTTAACTAACAATGTTTAAAAAAAGTGGATGGAAACCAGACTTGACAAAAGGGTAGATAGTTAAAGGACCATATTCGTTAACTGTATAGTTAAGGGACTATTTTAGACCTACTAGGATAGTTTAGGGACCATTTATGTCATTTGCTCCAATTCAGATTGCAGCTTTAGTTTATCTGCATCTCTCTGTTTTGCAGTAACTTTGATTGCCCGAACTCTTAAAAGATGTTGTCACGTGTGTGTTGGATTCTTCAAAAGCAATGCCATTTTGGAGAATCCGATCCAGGTGCAAGAGTCCAAGCAATGCTTTGTAGTCTTTAAAGTTCTGATAAATCTGCAAATTTGTTTTACAATACTTCACACCAGCAGGAGAAATGTCATTCTCCATTGTCTTTTCATATTTCAATGCTTGTTTCTTCTTGGTTGCAGTTCTGAGATAGCATAATACATAAACAAATACTCAAATTTGACCTCAACTGGCGACAAATACTTCAATTTTAAGTAAGCATATTTAAATATCTTAACTCACTTTTACTATAAAATGATTACCTATATATTTTTAAAATTTATGTGTCACGTCGATATTTGTGCATTAAGTGTCCATATAGAAAATAAAAAGAATACCATATGATAAAGTGAACCTCCCCTAGCCTTATGCCATAATTTGCCAAGACAATACTCCTTGACAGCAGAGAATCATCCACACAGCTCAATACACCTCTCCACCACCCAATTACTCCAATATTTTAATTCATAAAAAGAAAAATTTTCAAATTTTACCCTCTGAGATATCATGTATTATTATTATTTTCAATTCGATGTTTGATGTTTATAATGGAGTTCGATTAAATTCAAGTTTATATCAGGAAATATCAGATTGTGGGATATATCATCTCCTCTAAGACTTTTAATTAAGTGAGAAGGTATTGCCACTTCATCGCAACTCTTATGATGATAAATTAAAGTTTAATATTCAAAATACTATAAATTTGAAAACATTTCATCTTTTCCCTTTATTTTATGATTTTGTAGCCATAAAAATAAAAACTATATATTTAATTTCTTTATAATTAATGAATATCAAGTGAACCCCACAAATGAGCCAATATATCGTTGGCTACAGCTGTATGACATACCAAAGGACAATCAGCCACCCTGTCCGCTAACGGGCAGCATATAAACCTCAAAAAATCAATAGTTCAAAATAATTTGCCCAATTGATACATTTGGTTGATCGATTAAAAATAATTATAGTAATTAAATAAATAAAAAATATATACACTATTAGGTATAATTACACAAATTTTATGTATAATGTTTTAAATATGTAATCGACATATTTTTTTGATTATTATTTTGATGAACGAATAATTATATATATGAAAATTTTGAATTTTTTAACGCATATATGTAGTTGGACTAACGGTCTCTTCGGGCAGCACTGCCCGTAATATTATACACACATCATTTTGTCTATAAATTTTTGCTTTTTTCTTTCTTTCAACAATTTGTTTTGTGATTTGTGCTATTTTTTCTCTCAAAAAATAGTTTAATTTCTTTAAATTTTGCAACAATGGAGGCAATGAAGATGAATGTTTTGTTGGTGGTTGTGATGGTCGTGTTGGTGGCCTTGTCTGAAATTCAAAATGTAGTTGCAGCTGATGCACCTGCTCCTGCTCCAGCCTCGGATGCTACCCTATTTGTTCCTACCGTTTTTGCCTCTCTTGTAGCTCTTGCATTTGGAATTCTCTTCTGATTGAGCTAGTTTGTGTGGACGTCGACTAATGAAGTATAGTTCTTTATTGAGTCAACTATATGTGATTTGTGTAGATTTATTTATTTTTGGTTATTTCAACTCAATGTGTTAGATCATTGAGATGAAGAGTTTGAGGTTCATTTGATTGTATTGTTATATATTTATATCTCATTGTGATATTGTCACTTTGCACATATAAACTTATGTTGTTATGCTTTATAATATGTGATTTTTACTCTTTAATTTCTCCTTTTCCATCAAACAAAAGCAATATTGGAAACTTGTGGAGTGAAAATTAGTTTTTTTTTTTTTCACTAATAAGAGTTGGGATGAGTCATTTTACTCTAAATTAAATAAACATTATGATGTTACGTTTAAATTCTTCTCAAGGTTGTTATATATAGCAACAGCACTACATATTACAAAAAGAGGAAAAAGATGATTCAAATTCTAAGGCTTTTTGTGAGCTCAAAAGGTAATTACATATAAATATATCACAAGAAGTACAGTAATTATTAATCAGAAAAGGAAAACAAATAATTTGTGATAAAAAAAATTAAAATACATACAGAAGTTTTTCTACATTGTGCTTACAAATTTAATATTTTTTTTTAAAAAAATGGGACTATTATTGGGAATCAATTTGGATATTGCTTTCTTCTACACCTCACATTTTGTCGGTGTAAGTTGTTCGAAGCATGTGGGGATTGTCTCTTTTTTCTTTATCTATTTAGTTTTGGTTAGGGACTCTTTTTTTCTTTTTGTATGAGAGTTTAGTGAAATCAATCTTTACGCTCACAAAAATAGAAAATAAAATGTGCATACAGTTTAGCCTTTTTAAATTTCACTTGTCAAAATATATCAAGTGTTATTATTGTAACGTAGGCATTGGAGGGTGGAAAAGAGATAGTAAGCTTAGAAAATCTCTTATGAAATTTATTTTTCAATAAAAATAATATATTTCGATCTTATTAGTTATGAGAAATTGAAAAATCATATCAAACATGCCTACATAATTTAAGTCAAAGTACATAGATACCCGATTTCAAAATCACTATTTAAGCCATGTTTATAGTGCAAACACACCCTCAAGTCCATACCCATTTTGCATGCGGTGTTTGAAGTTTTATATATCTAACATTTCAATCTTTTTAACTAAAGTTCAGAAATTTTACGTAAATTTCATGCACATATGGCTAAAGTTCAACCATTTTACTTGAACTTCAATTATAGGTAACTTTTAAATATTTTTATTCTTGAAGTTACATTTTTACCAAGCCTAACTCCAAACACCACATATCTTAACTAGTCCCAATATGAACAAACATGCAAAATTTTCACAAAAATGTTTACATGTTAAATAGCTATGTCCAAATAACATGCCCATCTTTTCATATTCTTCTATTGGGCCCAAAATTCAGTCCATATAGGTAATATCGTTGGGCCAACCCAATTGTTAGATTTTAGTCTATGAAACCCTAAACCCTCTCCATAAAATCATCATATTGTACTCATAATTCAGCAGCAACAATATCACAATACTTCACCAGTTCACCTTTGCCTTCTTCTTCTTGTTCTTATGTAATTTATAGCATTTTATGCACTAATTATTTTTACCAATTGCCTCTTTGAGTAGCCATATGGACAAATTTTAGTTTCATTTTTTGGCTTAGTTAGGAGGCAGAAACTAAATCTTTTGATGCTTTCAATTAAGGTCTTTTGAAAGAACTCTTTTTAGTTCTTCTTCATCAATTGTCCTTCAAGCATCTTTTGGACACCCACTTCTTCAAATCTTCTAAAGAAAGTTTTCAAAAAAAATAATTATGGTGTTTTTAAAATCCAAAAGGGTATTAGAATTGATTAGTAGTTTTTAGTTTTTGCCTCAAAGATTCAATCTTTGGTTCTTCATGTAAATTTTTTTTCTTAAAAAAATAAAATCCAATGAGGATGGTGTTGATAAAATCCAAAAGGGTATATGAATTGAGTGTTAGTTATTAATTTTTGCCTCAAAAGATTCAATCTTTGGATCTTTTTCACTTTGTTCTTCTTTATTAATTTTTGCCTCAAGAATTCCCTAATGAGTTATTGAAAAATTCATTAGGTTCAGACAGGGGCATATAGTAATAATTTGAGAATTAAATCTTGAGCTGAAAAGTTTAAAGATTTGTTCTTTAATGAATTTAAGTTTGGGAGGTTTGAATTGTTTCTTTCCTCTCATCTGTTCCTTTTCTATAGGTTCTTTCATACATTCAATAAATTTAAAGATTGGATCTTTATATTATTTGTTGAGTTTACATTAATGTTTTGAGTTGTGATGAGGCAGGCAGATGATGATTTATTATTATTTCGACTGATCAAAACTTTGATGATCCAAAATTCGAGCTTTTTAAAACTGATGCCTCCAATTTTTATAATTTAGTCTTTAGGAACTAAGATTTAGTTTACTTAATTTGATGTAACTATCTAGTATAGCTTAGCCTTTATTCGGCCAAAAGCTAATTAAAGATTTATTTATATAAATATCGAGTGTGATTAAGTATTTAATGACTCAGGCCAAATATATATATCTTGAGGCAGATGATGAATTATTATTATTTGGACTGATCAAACTGTGATGATCCAAAATTCGAGCTTTTTAAAACTGATGCCTCTAATTGCCTTTAGGTTTTAACCTAAAAGATATTGAGAATTATACGCCTTGATAACCATCCTCTAAACCAAATGAATTGAGTGACGTGCTCAACTTGTGTTATAACAGCATTATTATATCCCTATTTTTTGTGATATTACGACATCATGTCTTAGTTTTTGAAGCTGGAGACTCGGTATAGTTAATTTTCTACCTATAAACAATGAATATGATTAAATATTTAATTGACTTAGGGGAGCTTTGATCAAGCTAAATTATTGTAGGGAAATAATTTAATTGGTAGGTCACTAGTCACTATTCAAATAAATATCATTTTATACTGAATTTGTTTGACTAGTTCAATCAATCCCTTTCTTTACTTCTACTGAATATATAATAAAAATAAAATATCTACCCAACTTGGTTGAAACATCTTAATTTAAATCAGTTTATCCTTAATATTGGTTTTCTCAGTCTCCACTAATAGCAACAATTGTTTACTAGTTATATTTTATATAACTTGGACTATCAGGTATATAACATGAACTTCGTTTAAAAAAGACAAGGCGCAAAAAACATACAAAAACACACATGAAATTCACCACAAAATTTAACATTCATGGAATAATATTGCATTTATCTTAACCATACACCAATTTCTCATAATAGAAGACTTTACTATAAGCTCTGTAGAATCTTGGAATTATATACAACATTATAATAAAAATCCTATATTTATGTACTAGAGTTTGATAGCACAAAGTTAACCGACACTTATTCTCCAGATACCGTCATTGCTTCTTCTTTGGAAAAAAGAAGTTTACGATCCGTGGACCGAACATTTAAAGAGCATCATAGTAACCTCCAACTGTAATGTGTGCTCTTGTTACTGGAACGCCTCTCACTGCTGAAATTGCTTCATTCAATCTTGTTGCATGTTGAACTACACGCTTGATCCTCTGCATTAATCCCACAAAACAAAACAGGTTTCTTAGATCGGGTTCACTAAATATTAGCGACAACAACAATAACATACCTAGTGATGACGTTGAAACAATTATTATAATACAATGAGAACACCTGATTAGCAAAATAATCATGATTTCCTCGTGGGGACCTTGGGAAGTAGAGAGGTTATTTTCGATCTACCAAATATAAGTTCTAGAGAATGATAAGACTATGTAGACCTGAATCCTTTTTATGGATCGATCACGAATAGGGACCAGAATCGTATCGAGGGTTGGAGTTAGGGGGTGTTGAAGCCCCCTTCCTGACCTAAATCTGCCTTAGGGATCGGGGTCAGGAGGCGAAGGGGATCCAAAGCTGCCCGATAGGTAGACTATTAGATTGAGTCGAAAGTCTACCAATATAAAGGTTCTAATTCGAGTGGGAGCCCAAACAAGTGAGCCAAGAAGATCTTGATTGAAAGCTCCACTATTCTAAATAGTGAGAGAATGAAATTCAATCAATCAATCGAGAATCTCATCCTATGTTAAGTGGGCTAACCAAATAGAATAAAAGGTTTGATTCCTATCATAGCCAGAGGTGTAAGGTTCAAGTCTCTCAAGACACCTATTTGGGTTCAGGACCTTTGCTTACCCTAAAACAACTTTAAAATGCGCGATTTTATCTAAAAGCTTAAACGATTAAAAAACATTCTATAATATCAACCAAGATAATAAATTTAATTGAAAAATATGCCAAACCTTATCATCAGTAAAGATTTGGAACCTAATCTTCTGATTCTGCTTATGTTTTTGGTGATTACCAATGAATATGATGCAAATAGTAGCAGCAGCAGCAACACCAAAAGAACAAATAGCACCAATACCATTTAAACTCTTGTTCAACAAGTTCAATCCACTATTACCATTTTCTTCAATTTTCTTATCTTTTTCAACCTCAAAATCCTCTGTTTTCTCCTCAAATTGTGACAAAAGACTCTTGTTAACAGACTTTGGTGAGTCCATTTTCATGTTGTCAAATTCATTTTCCTTCATTTTCTTGAAAAAAACTTGTGCGAATTGATCATGATGTTCACCAAAGTTTGGAACTTTAAGCTCAAGAGGGACTTTAGTTATGACTTCTTTGGGAATAATAACCTTTTCTTGATCATTTGAGGTTTCTTGAAAAGTTGGATCCAAAGGGACTAATTGATGTGTTGTGTCAACAAATTGAGGTGATTTTGGAGATGGACAAATGAAATAATTCATGTTGAATTCATTCTTGGAATTATCAGATGAATATTTTCTTGAAAATATCATTTTTCCATCATCATCATGGATTTGAAGGAATCCATCATCAGGAAGAATCTCCCACTCTTCAAGATCCATTTTTTAAGAAAAATAAATCTAAGGAAGAAAGGGGCTAGAAGAGTGAGGTGATATAGTTTTGAGATTTTGATCTTTTTGATGCTGAATTATTGGAGTAATAATAAAGAGGGGGTAGGGGGTAGGGGTGACTTTCATAAAGTGGAATTGTATGCAATAAGACAAGCCATTTGGGAAATGTCTTGATAGATTTTTTTTTCCCCTGTCTTTATCATGTAATATTACTTATCGACTAATTCAGATTCACGTTTCATAAAATTTAATAATAATAGCATTTCAGATTTAAACAAATTAAGATTTGTTATATGAATTCTCACGTCTTCATTATAATTCATCTCATATTATTATAATATAAAATTACGAGGATTTATTATGAACTGACAAATTTTACATTGACAGTCATCCTACTATCAATCATTCTTCTTTATTTGTACTTGAGACCAACAATATGATCAAACTCATATAAGTGGAGTTAAAGTTTTCTATGGATTGTTTTTTCCATCTTCTAGATTTAATTTTAAAATATTTAATTAAAATAAAAGAATCTTATTTTCAATTGTACTTATCAGAATAATGAAACAGTATATAGGTGGAAGCTTATCAGCCAGACGTGTGACAAATATAGTGATGGTGCAGAAGGGCCCATGTAGAAGGAATCCTTTTTTGTTTGTCTACTGGATATTTCTTTGAATTATTAATTGAATATTTTTTTAGTATATTGATTTGATAACTTTGAATAGTTTATTGTCACTTTGGATAAAAGAAAAATACTTCTCAAATTCCTTCTATTTGATCCATTCTGATGTATACTTATTGAGTAAAAAAAGAAGTCTTAGCCAAAGAATTCATTTCTAGTGTAACCCTCACTTACAGAATTTTTTGTTCCAATTAGCAAAATTCAAGAGACACTTTTATAATTTACTTTTTTTTTTTTTTGTTTTAATTATGAAATTAATGAAAAGTATAGAAAAAGAAGAAAAAGAAAAAGTATAGATTGCTTGTTGGAGTTCCCTTTGAATGAGCATTGATCATGACATCTTCCCTCACTATCACCACTCCCATAGGGAGTTTATTACTTTCCTAAGCGCTATTCGTTTTGAAATTCAACTAATTTATTCGTTTTGAAATTTAACTAATTTAAATTTATGTTGAGAAATTTCATTTTAATGATAAACATTTATTTATCAAGGGAAATTTCATATTTTGGAGAAAAATTTAAGATATCTAATTCAAAATCTACTAGTATTTATCATTTAACCTCCTACGGCAGCACTATAGGGAGTTGTATTTGAAACACTATAGAATATTCAATTTTAGGTATACATCTAGATTGAAATTTAATCTTCTAGAAAAAAACAAAATTTTCTACCATTAAAGAAAATATTTAACCAAACACGTCGGTTTACATATGAGTTTAATTTTTGCAAAACTAAATTCACAAAAAGAATTCTCTCTTTATAAATAATAAATACAAACGGATGGAAGATTCAGAATTTTCACTAAGGAGATTTGAAAAAGAAAACATAATGCTTAACGCTTATATTTACGGTGTAAATTTTTTACCGCTTTTGCTATAATATAATAATATATATAAGTATCGTTTACACAAAACAAAATATTAATTCAAAAGAAATTGAAATATATACTTTTAGTTCCAATGGAAATGGAAGGGCAAAAATAAAACGAAGTATGCACATTTAATGTCATCAAATTCAAAATGAAGTAGCTAGAAATTTGTTTTGTCACCATACAAAAAGCCATCGAAGAGTTCCAAAAGGAGATAAAATTGACGTATATTTTAACTTTTTAGTATATATAATGAAATTATGAAATGGGAAATGAATAGGTAGTTACGGGTAAGCAACTAATAAACGTGGGCCAAAAGGAAAAGAGAAAAACATCATTTAAAGCATGGACATTGTCATTGTGATAGAAAAGTAAGCAACTCATTCACGATAAGAAAATAATCTCTTATATTCACTTATTATTTGAACGGAAGAAATTAATCGATCGCGTAAGATTATAACTATAATTAAAAAAATATTGTTTGCGTCTTAGGGGTGCAAGGTGAATATGTAACTACTAAATCACTTTCCCTTCATGTTCAAGTTCAAGTTAAAACCATATGTCAAAGCATTTTCATCAAAATCCAAAATATTATTACAAAAATACTTCACTTATTCACTCACAAACACACAACACACAAGTCAAATTAATAAGAAGATGTTCCATAAGACACTTCCATCTAAGTTGGTCATACTCTTTAAAGTATCGTTACATTCGTATCTGATCCTCCAAAATACATAACTTTTGAAAGATCTGATACACATTCGATAACATTTTTAAAGAGTCTGAACAACATAGACTTTCAGTTTTGACTTTTCTTTATTCAAAAACATGAAATAAGTATCAAACTTTAGTGGAACATTTTCATAAGAGGATTCTTGGAAGTTCTTTGATTGCCTAACCAATGTTGCATATGCACTCCAATTGCATCCAAATACATTCCACTCCTACCATGAAATCCCACAACTTTTCCTTCTGTTGTTGATGATGTGAAATATGTTCCTAATTCCTCTCCAAAAGGCCCAAATTTCCTTCTAGTTGTGTGAAAAGTTAATGATTTTATCACTTTCAATCCCATATCCTTACTTATAGGACCATAGAATCCAGTAATACATGTTAAAACTTCATGAGGAAACTCTAATTTTACCTGCAAAAAAATTGCTACACTTGGTTATTGTCATTCAGTTAAAGAGTGAATGGTTAAAAACACTTAAAAGCTAAGTATCTAAAAATTTCGAGTCTCATACCTGAACTATCAAACTGTGCGAGTTTACTATTTGACTATCACCAACTTTTTATGAAAACATACCTCGACCATCTGTTGTTCACTTTTCCTACTTGAACGATGATGATATTTCAGGTAGGAAGAGTAAATATTTGATACTCGAGGTGTGTTTTGATAAAGAGTTGGTGATAGTTCATGTAGTAAACTCACGCGCCTGATGGTTTAGGTATGAAACTCGAAGAACTTGAATGTATTAGGTGTGTTTTTGACGGTTAACTCTGGTTAAATACGGATATGTTAGTGTTTGTGTACCTTATTTGTGAATTTCCCAACATTTGCACCATGTTTTACTGACCAAACAGATTGTCCATTCCGTTCATACTCGATTTCGATGCAAGAAATGGCCTCTGATGTTTGTGTTAGGATTATCTGTTTGATCCCAGTGAAAACTCCATCATCCCATGGCTTTCCACCTTCTCCACCCCATGGACCAGGTCCATATGGTGCTGGATCTTTTACTATCTTTTGGACTCCCTGAAATTAAACAAAAAACATGAAAAAAGTTATCACCTTAGGATTAGTTTTTTTCATTTTCCCCCTTTTCAATGTGGGATTGACGTGTTGTTACTCACTCCGTTCCATATTATCGTTCTCTTTCCCTTTTTCGTCTGTTCCAAAAAAAATGATACATTTCTAAAGTTAGGAACTTTTTAATTTCAACATTTCAATTCTCTACTTCATGACATGCTCTTGAAGAAATGACACGATATGTTAAAGACTACAAGATTCTAAAGGTACTTTTAGCACGTTGTATCTTTAGCCACGAACGTATTAGCAAATATCAGAGCATATAACTCCATACCTCATCAGTAAGTCCTTTTCTTCCTAGTTTAAAGGACCATTGTGTACTATCATCAGCCTCAGTGACAAATGATGCTTTTGGTTTGGCAGGTTTCAGCGGAGCTGAGTGAGTTAAAGATGGGACAATTGGTGCAACTTGTTTGTTAGATTTGAGGGGAGCTGAGGAATGTAAGGATGGGACAGATGCTGCATTTGGTTTAACCGCGTTGAGGGCTGGGGCTGGAGGTAAGCACGGGGCAACTTTTCCTTCCAACACGTGAACACCGAGTGCATCAAGAAACATTCCTTTCCTCCCATGAAAACCAACAATCATCCCATCTTTCAGTTTTGTTGAGAATTGTTGTCCTTGTTCTTCTCCATAAGGTCCGTGTTTGCCTTTCGTGGTATGAAAAGTTAACGAATGTATAATGTTCGGTCCCATAATCATGGTTGGTCCATAGTAGCCTGTAATGTGAGTCAAAATCTCTGATGGATAATCAAATATTATCTGAAAATGGAACAAGGATAGATGTGTATTAGAAAGAGCTAAGAACAAATAAGCCTAAATTTGATTCTAGTTGATCATAACAGGACTTATAATACCTTTTCGGTTTTGAAACTTCCAGTACCACCATTTTTACTTCCCCATATCGCTTGTCCATTTTTGTCGTAGCAAGCTCTTACTGAAACGATTCCCACGTTACGTGACAAGTAAACTTGCCTAACACCATCATAGATACCATCATCAAAGACATTCCCTCCACTTCCACCCCAGGGACAATATGTCACAACACCCTTGACAGTTTTCGATGGGACTCTTTCGATAGGGGCAGGGGCTACAGTTGCCACCTGAAACACAGTACTTAGAAAAACCATTTGATGAATAAAAAATAACTACTACATGTTTACTTACCTTTTTATTTGGTTCGATTGAGCTAGAATCGTGATCAGAACTAGATGTTTGTCTCGAAAGTACGCTGGGAGGTAAAATTTTGTTGTGATCCTCCTTGTGTCTAACTGCAACAATGAGATCAAAATTTTTACCAAGACTTCCTTGTATCATTGAGTATTCATAAGTTTCCCTCCCTTGGACAATGCTTTGATGAGAATGACCGATAGAATGGAGTTGCTGAGATTGAACTACAGAATGAGTCGGTAATGCCTTATGTATAGGCTCTATGTATACTCCAATAGCATCAAGATACCAGCCAGATTTTCCATGAAAGCCAACAATTTTTCCCCTAGAGATTGGTAGAGTGAAATATGTTCCTTGCTCGACACCATATGGTCCATACGTCCTTTTGTTGCTTTCAAATGTAAGTGATCGAACAAAAACTGACCCCCTTTCGTACAAGCTACCATAATATCCGTGCATAGAAGTTAGAAACTCATCTGGATAGCTAAGTATTATCTGCAAGAAAAGCACAAGAAGAACATCAAATAGTCTTAAAAACAACTTTATGAAGCTCATCAATCAGGAGCAGAGCTAAGTAGGGCCAAGGAGGTTCAAATTACACTAATTATACATAGTTAAAATTATTATTTATGTATATACAGTAGATGTTGAACCCCCTTTGACTTCTTCGCGTATTACTTTTCATATTTTAGAACCAACATAGTGAAAATCCTGGTTCCACGACTATCACCAATAGTCTCAGTAATTCAGTGAAATGGAAAGTTTCGCGAAATAAATGTGCTAAGAACATGTAGTACAAGATACAAAAGATCCCAACCTTGTCTGTTTTAGCACCTCCACCGCCACCATGCTTCTCGGAAAATACTGAGGTTCCATTTTTGTCATATTCTACCTTAATCGAATCAACTCCTGTTCCATGAGCTATTTCTAGCTGCCTTATGGTGGAATAAACTCCATCATCCCAGTGCAATCCATTTTCACCTCCCCATGGTCCGACTGAAATGGTCTGTTTCCCATGATCCTCGAAATTCTACAAAAGATGATTCACTCTCATGTTCAATCAAATCACTAATACTAATTGTTCAAAGCAATCAATATATCAATACAATCAATCTATCAATCTTTCCACCTGTTCTAGCCTTAGTGGACAGAGTTACCTGGTTGCTGGTGACAAATATCCCATGGAATTAGTCAAGGTGCACTCAAGCTAGCCCCAACACCACGGTTATCAAAAGAAAAAAAAAGATCAAATAAGACATATGCTTGCTTACCATATTGAAGGATGATAATTGAGGATGCCCGAGGAGGAGACTCAGATAGTTTGGTGTTTCACATGAGAGGTATATATAAGCCTGAGAAAGAACGACTTTGTTGACAAGAGTTTAGAATATATATAACGCGGAAGAAGCAAATTCTAGGTTCCACTTTGGAGAGAAAGCTATGAAAAGAAAAGAACATGATTCTCCACAGTCCATATTATGCTTTTGGTACTTTTGACTATATGCCCCATTATACACATATAGGTCTAGAAATTCTCATACAGTGCAAAATGTAATCGTCCAACGACAACTTTCTAAGAGATTGGATAAAATAAAAGGGGGGAATCATATTCATATCATCAACAAAAATAGTACATTTTCTGAATATGAATCTAGCCATTTTGATAATGACATAGCATCTATAATTGATTAATAATAAATTTACAGATGCTGAGGAAATGCTTGGCCTCTCGTCCTCGCATTGAGTTGATCACTAGTGCAGTCCAAATTTTCCAAGTAGAAAGAAGGTAAAAGTGGTTCACATATATCCCTTAACTTTGCGATTTAGAGTTGATATACTCCTCATTACAAAAGTGACTCACATATACCCTTACCGTTACAGAAATGACCCTAGAAAGAAAGATATATATTCCAAGAAGCACCAAAAGTCTGCTTTTTATATTCCATTCTTTATATAAAAAATTGAACATGTGTTTCAGGCTGTATTTTGTTGATTTTGAGCCTACTGTTGTGGATGAAGCAAGGAGGATGCTTCGAAAAACTTTGCTAGGACGTTATACATGTACCTTCTTTTTTTCATGTTCAACGACTTAATCAGTGTTATTCTGCATTCGCATATTTGAATAATATCAACTGACTTCTTTTATGTGAAATGCTTCACAGTGGGCAAAGAAATCGAAGCTTCGCCTTACTAATATATACATCTCCTCAGGTATATTTGTGTACTATATATTTGAAAACTGACTTTTGAGCTTCTATCTTCATGTGTAATATCCTCAATGCTAATATAGTCATTGTGTTGATGAAGTTGCAAAATTGATTTTTTTGAGTATTTCTGAGTTAGATAATGGACGTGCACATAACTGATATATTAATAGATCAATATTACTTATACAGTTGTGGAGGAGGAACGACGAAACATAATGAAGGTACTTCCAAATTAAAATGTGTAGAGAAAGGAATGAACACATTGAAATGCTTAATTCTTGAACAATGTACACAGAGGAAGTACTTACAAGTTATAAACAAAATGTGTAGAGAAAGTAATGAACATATTCCTTGAGGTTTGTCAACCATCTAATGTGTGTTACTATTCAAATCATTATGTATTGCAACTGATCTTTTCTATTTAATGAATGCAACGTCCGCTTTAAAATTGTTCACCCTGCACTCACCCTTGAGTATATGTTTCAACATGAATCACACAAGGGTATATCCACATCTAATCTTATGGTAAAAGAGAAGATTCCATCAAAACAATTTAACAACATCAGAGTATCTCTTCTTCTTTTTTCTGAATAAAACTAAAAACATTTAAATAATAAATGAGCAGAAAGATAACAACAACATCAGAGTGGCGCAGCGGAAGCGTGGTGGGCCCATAACCCACAGGTCCCAGGATCGAAACCTGGCTCTGATATAACTTTTTTTTGTTGATTAACAACGGCCCCAGATGAAGCCTCGAGACTGATTGGAGATTTGGATCTGTCATAGACACTCGAGTGACCTTCACAAGGTCCGGATAAAGCCTCGAATAGTGTACCAGATTAATTGTGTTGTTGTGAGTCGTGATAATAACTTTAATATTGAAAAAGACTTCTTTTCACTACAAGACTGACTGGATCTGTCATAGACACTCGAGTGACCTTAACAAGGCCTTGGATGAAGCCTCGAGTAGTTTACAGATTAATTGAGTTGTCGTGAGTAGTGATAATACCTTTAATATTGAAAAAAGACTTATTTTCATTACGAGACTGATTGGATCTGTCATAGACACTCAAGTGACCTTCACAAGGCGGGGCAAAACAAAAGATTAACTCTAACCTACCTTTCTTTCATCTCTCTCTTCTTATTCCTAAAGGAGAGAAAACAAAGCAAAAATAATGGTTGGCAACATAAACAATTGGAGAATTTTTTTTAAGATAACAAGGAACATAATGGAGGAAGATCCCAAAGAGATAAATCATCAATATCATGAACATTCTCCATGTATTCTTGAACACCATTCACAGCATAAAGTGATGCTGATATTTGCCTTTCCACTTTCATTCTCTCAAATTCTGTACATCCCATTTCACTTATACTCTCATCCATAATAGGAAAATCTAACAATTCTTCAGCAAATTCAAACCCCCATGACACTTGAGGTTGTGAACTACACGAACTCGAGCAACTCATCATATCAGGCTTATAAAAGTCGTTGTTTTCCGCCTCAGATGAATTTAAATGAAGACACGTAGTCAGTGAGGATTCATATAGCCGATCACAACTTGTTTGAGACTGAGTCATAGTAGTCGCGATTGTTGTAGGCTTATATATGTTGTTTTCATCACAAGAATTAAGTACTTTTTCATGACTTTCTTGAATTTTCTCACTACATGTTGAACCAAAAACAGAATTCACCTGTTTGTTCTGTTTTCCAATTTTCTTACTATCAATAAGATTTTTGATCCTATAAGCAAGTTGAGAATCTGCTGAAACACGAGTAGTAACAAAGTTCGTTCGTGTGTTTGATCCACGAAGGAGACAAGCAGCTTGATCGTAAGCACGAGCAGCATCTTCAGCAGTTTCGAAAGTTCCAAGCCACATTCTTATTTTCTTATGTGTTGTGTCTTTAATCTCAGCTATCCATTTTCCTGAAGACCTTTGCCTTACACCAACAAACTTGTTACTATTACTATTATTGCTTCTTTTTCTTCCCTTGATAGATTTGGTTACTTTTTTCATTGAAATTTCTGTGTTTTGATGATGATGTGTTTGAAAGTTGATTTCCATTGGAAACAAACTGTTATGTAAAAAGAAGAGGCAAGTTGGAGTTTTGAAGGTGTGTAGAGTTGAGAGTTGTTAAAGGTTTTGTAGGAAGTTGCCTACATGTCTTTGTTTTTGTTGTTGTTGTTGTTGTGGTAGCTATTTATTTACACAAGAATGAAGGTTTGAGACAGAAACGGAGCTAGAATTTTGAGTTTATGATAGGGTCTAGGTCAAAGCTGCACTGTGGTTCCGATCCTATTTTGAGATATGATAAAAACTATGGTAGGGAGTGCTTCTTTTATGCAGTGCAGATTTGAATCAGTCGAGCCAGTGAATATTAAATGGTTATTTAGTTTAAAAAAAGGAAGAAGAAAAACTTTGAGTTATGTACAGTTCAGAAGTTGAGTTGTCCTATTTTATGTTGTTTTATTGTGTTTGTTTGGTATTAGGTAATATAGTTCCTTTTTTCTTCTTAGAAAATTGAAGATTTATTATTTTATCTTAAAAGATGACTCATTCCTCACTATTTTATGTACTATTACTTTTCCAAAATTTCATTCAATTTGTAACTAATTTTTTTTCAAGATTTTGGCTTTCAATCCAAAATTTCATTCAAATTTAGTTGACCTAGTTACATCCACACGAACATTAACAAAAACATCAACAACAACATAATCAATGTAATCTCGTAAAAGTATAAAGCAGGACTCTCACGAATCTAGAAAAATCTAGCGGTCTTACAAAACTTTGTCAGGTAATCATGACGATGATAAACAATTTAGGTGACAATAATCTTAATTAAATGGCATTATTAAGTTATATTGATGGAATTATTGTTGGGAAAATATTATAAACATAAAATAGGGAAGATATATTTATGAATGTTCCATTGGTTTATCATAGTTGGACTTGGTAAAAGGTTAGCATTATTTGAAGATAAATTAAATAATGAGAGGAAATTGCAAAGGATATGGAAATACTGCCACTTGGAGGCAAAATAGAGAGCTTCTTAAACAATCCAATTAACAAAAGGTTAAAATTGATTTAGAGAAAATTCCCTATTTTTATTATTTGGGTAGCATTATTAATTGATGCAAAGATAATGACCTAGCCATTATTTATTTGTAATAAGTTCTAAGTAACATTTTTGTGCGTGTCAAAAAATGCCAAATTTGCACTTTTGGTTGGAATGTTAACTCTAAATTGAGTGACGAGGACACGAAGGTTGCTAATATAAAGAGAGGAAATTGTCAGTCAATTTTCTTATATGATTAGATCACTTATAAATTTTCACAAGTTAGTCTTCATAGTTAATAGAGAAAATGGTCAAATGACCCTTTAACCTATTATCGAATTTTCAACTACACACCAATTTTTCGCGGGAGTTCTATTATCCTCTGATCTATTTTAAAATAGAATAAATAGAGATAAAAACTAATTTCTTATACAGATAACATATAAGAAGATAAAAACTATTTATTTATTGTTGCTTTGTTATATACAATTTCATGTCTTCCGCTTTTGAATTCCGTTACTGATAGAACACACTAATAAATATGAAAGGGGAAGGGCCGTCTTTTATCCTCTCATACGAATAAACTGCACTACTATATATTGGGTTGATTTGATATTGCCTCCACAGAAGTATCATGTTTCCTCCCAATATATTTTCACATATACATTTAATTGAAAATAGACTCACACTTCTACTATAGTAGAAAAAAGCAAGGAAGAAGAAAGAGGCATAGGGTTAAGGGAGAAAGAATTCATCAATCTATTTTTTATGAATAACTAATTGGGTTTGGGTCATGGGGCTGAAATGGGTGGGTAGGAGAAAATTAAATGGGTTAGAATTTAATTTATTCCATAAGAAAATGACATGTAATAAATAATAATAACAATAATTTTTTTTTAAAAGGATGTTAGTTTCAAGGGTAGAAATGGACTAGAAAGGTGGATTGATTGAGAGGTATTTTTAGCTCAATAGATGAATGAGGGGTATTTTAAACCTTTCAAATAGTCCAAGGGTATTTTTGGCTCTTTTTCGTTGTTGAAATGGTGATACAAGTGTATAGTTAGAAATCCAATAATAAATTGGATCCTTTTCTAGTAAAGTAACTAGACCATATAGCAATTGCATTTGTCCAAACTTCAAAACAACTACCTTTGGTTGTATTCTACTAGTTGACCCCAACTTTATGCTTATCTCATTCATTTAATTGTTTAATGAACGAGTACATTATATACTAAACATAACTTGATTGCTTAATGTATTTTTTATATTAAATATCTTGCGTTCCAACTAGTTTTACATCCTACAGCAAGTCACAGAAACTTCTATATCAATTGTTACTTGATGGGTTAAAGAATAGATGAACAAGCATAATAAAAGAAAAATGAAGTAGAAAACTAAGGAGAGAGGCAGCAAACGGGTGACAGGAGAATGGTGTTCAGATGGATCTAGCCTGGGAGACGAGATGATTGACAACATTCTTAGACAGGACTATTTGCATAATGGGCTAACAAATACAGAGATGAAGCATCTTCATACTTGAAACATCTAAAGCAAATCATACCATACCATGTGTTTAAACAAAACTCTACTAAGAAACCGAATAAAGGAACTTCAAAATTTAACATTTATAACAATACCAAACATAAATCCTCCAAGAAACTAAATCCATAAGGAGTAGCAGATGCTATAGTGCCTACATGAAAACAGAAATGAGAAAATAGCATAACCAAAAAGTCTCGCAAAAGTTGCTCCAACATCAATCTCTTAACGATTGGCCTTGGCAACCCTTTCAATCTCGTCCTTCTTCTTAATGGCATAGCTGCAGAAACAAAGATCATCCATAGTAGTAAGCAACAAAGTTTCACACATGCAAACAGTTTTAAATATGTTAAAGTGAACATTTGATTTTTAGCCTTTACCTATTTGAAGAACCCTTGGCAGCATTGATGAGTTCATCAGCAAGGCACTCAGCAATGGTCTTGATGTTCCTGAAAGCACTCTCACGTGCACCAGTTGTCAGCAAATAAATTGCTTGGTTAACACGACGAAGTGGAGAAATATCAACAGCTTGACGTCTGACAACACCAGCAGAACCAATACGTGTTGCATCTTCCCTTGGCCCACTAAATGATCAAAATGGGGAAGATAAGTCATCAATGAGACAGATATAGTTGGCACATAGACATATTTCATTGAAGTTGGAAAAAATACTATTTGAAAGATGAAATGGTGTTTAAAGTCTAAGCATCACCTGGAAAAAATTATTCACCAGAATTTTGAATATTGAAGTTAACAACAACAACAACATACCCAGTGAAATCCCACTAGGTGGGGTCTGGGGAGGGTAGAGTGTACGCAGACCTTGCCACTACCTCGTGGAGGTAGAGAGGCTGTTTCCGAAAGACCCTCAGCTCAAGTACACCAAAACCAAGTTAAAGGCGAGGAAAACAGTGCATAAAACATACCATCCAATAAGAAAGATAGTAAATATTCAACAGAGGAGACGGTTAAGAATTAGCAAAAAACAACATTTTGTTGCAAATACTGAACATAGATTTATTCCAAAACAGGCACACTATTAGGCAACAAAATCCTCAAAACTAAACAAAAAATCAACTTCAATGGATAATCAACAACGTAATTTAGATACACTCAAAAGAAAATGAATTAAGGATTCATCATCTGAGCTAACCTGTTGATAACAGCATCAACAATGACTTGAATTGGGTTTTGGTCAGTCAACAAATGAATGATTTCCATTGCATGCTTAATAATGCGAACAGCCATGAGCTTCTTTCCATTGTTCCTTCCGTGCATCATGAGAGAATTGGTGAGCCTCTCAACAATTGGGCACTGAGCCTTCCTGAAACGCTTGGCCTGGTATCTACCAGCAGTGTGTGGCATGTAAACTGGGTGCTTGTTAGCAGTTGCTGTGATGTAATCCTCAACAGACATGTCATTGATCTTCACCAGAAATTGAGATCATAGTTAATGACAGATCTTACAAATTGTATTCAAGATTGCAGTCTCTCTAATGGAGCTTAAAGTAGTACACAAGTATAAACGCAGAAGCTTGTTACTGACAATATTAAAACTTCCACTAAGAACTGCAAACTCTTGGATTCAATAGAAACTAGCAAAAGCATGGTACAGAGGAAAAGATTTACATGGTTGATACCAATTTTCTAAGATCAAGTTTTATTCATTTAAGTAGCTCAAGTCAAGGTCCAATGTTCACCGAGTCTTTAAAGAGGCAGTTAGCCATGAAAGTTTTGTACTTCTCACATTTGGCCATAAAATTAAATTTGTCTTCACTTTTATGACTCCAAATTACTCCTAAAAATTCAAAAACAACACCAATTTGCATTTATGGCCAAACACGACTCTAATTATCAAATAGTATCAAAACAAACACTTACTATTTCCAAATAATCAATTTTCATAGTCAAACACCCCCTTTTGTTAAAGATATATATACCATTAGGAAACATATAGAACTTCTAGTGCTAAATGGATAAATTGACCATGAAAATTCATGTAACCAGCCACTTCATGTAGAATCTAGGCTAGTGCTGCTATCATCGCATCTACCACATTAATATCTTGCTGCTTATATTTATCCTAATCCATTAGAGTCAAAAAATGAGTCTTTTAACATTTCAAACCATGAAAGTTCATACAAATTACAAAGCTACATCAACCAGATCAGTTTATACTCGTAAAAGTTCATAAAAATTACAAAGCTACATCAACGATATTGGTTTTTACTCATACAAGTTCATAAAAAAGCTACATCAACGCGATTAGTTTTAACTCATAGGAGTTCATAATAAAGCTACACCAACCAGATTAGAATAATTTTCGTACTTCCATTATAATCTCAGGTGCTACAAGTTGCAATTTTCATGGTATAAAAAACACAAAATGAAGTAAATTAACTCGAATCTAGCAAAGTAATGAGCTGCTAAAAGCTATCGAATATGAAAACGATCAAAGAGATTCGGAACCTACCTCAACTCCATCATAGCTCCAGCGATTGAAAAGCATGACATCAGTGTGAACCTTATTCTCTTTGCTTGCATCGACGGCGGCGGCGGCGGCCGGGGCGGGGGCAGCAACTACACCTGCGTCCATTTCTTCTTCTACTTCTCTTGCCTGGTCTGATTCACCTGTACAACCTAATCGTTAAACAAATACATTTTGCTTGATTTTGAGTTTCATAAACAGAGAAAGATGAGCCACCGGCGTACCTTCCGGGGAGAAGAGTCTTTCTGCTGTATGCTGCTGCTGTATTAGAGAATGAGAATGATAAAACCCTAGAGATTTTATAGTAGGGTTTCGTCAAAGAGGGTTGGGCTATTGTGTATCAGCTCGGCCCAGTAAATATTGGACTTTTTACTTAGGCCCAAAACAGCTGAGGCCCCTAATTATATTTTTTGTCCACAAAACAATATATTGATTTTATCGTCATATTTTCTTGCAAAATTTAATACTTATCTTTTGAGCAGATTGTTCCATCTTTTTCAGAGCACACTCATGGGACATTAGTATATTGTTATTGGATTAATCATGTTCATGTATTTTCGTTCAACTTGAGGGTCTTGACAAGTAAGTTGCAGAGGCCCCATCGATCCATACATCTTGGTATATTTGTATATTATTTCGTAGTTGTGTTTGTTTATCAAACTAATTCATTATTTCAACTTCAAAGTTGAATAGATTTTGAATACTCTTTCATGAGTTACTATATAACCTGGGACTCTCATGCAGTGTGTTTACAAATTTATTAACAAGTGTTTTGCCGGTTTATGCAAAAACAACATTCAAACTTCAATTGTAGTTACATGTCTTGTAAAACTTGAGTGGTAATATTATGCGGCAAATTTGAGAAGGTAGAAGTGGTTGATTGTTTAATCAGGAAATGTCAGAACCAAGAAATATTGTTCCTAAATCTCTTTTCGAGTACGAATAATTTAAATATTTATTTACAAAAAAAAAACCTTTCTTTCTTCTTATTACTCGTTCCTCTAGAAATCATCATATATTGAACTTAAACAAATTTGGCCTTTGATTCTGAGATATGCTTCAGAACAAACATGCAGAACCACTCTCATATAATTTAGAATTTCTTATATAACCCTTTTTCTACACGCAGTTTCTAAATCATCGTTGAGGGTAATAACTTTTCAAGTGTTGTAAATAAATAATAACATCAAGGTAGAACTATACATAGCCTTTTTACATGTATAGATTAGATAATAATAATTAACTAATATTGAGTTTATGCAATATATGCATCCCAAGTACTAAATTTGAAGGCTTTGTAATCAAAATATGTTTTTTTTTGGGTAATAACCATTTAGAATTCTAATAACAATAGAACTAATATAACCAAAATCACACACAAGGAACACTGGAAAAAGATTCAACGTGATAGATGGACGCACGCACAACAAGAAATAAGAACCATTACATGTTGCCATTGACACAAATGTAGCAAAATATTATATTAAAACTATTCCAGAAACATGAAGTGCACAAAAATGACAAAAATCGACATGTCCATACTTATAAGAGTCTAAGCAAACAAAACCAAAGACTATTAAATAGGGAACAAAATCCCAGCCAATATCGAGTATTCAAGGGAATATTGATTTGGCAATCATAATCATGGGCTCAACGCAACCTCCTGGCTTCCCTCTCAGACTCCAACAGTGTGAGAATATCACCCTCTCTGACTGGTCCCTTCACATTTCTCATGATAAACCTGTTCTGGTCATCAAGAAACTTGACTCTCACCTGAGTCACCTGCCCCCTGGATCCGGTACGACCCATGATTTTAATCACAATTGCATGCTTGGTTACAGATTCCATTCTGCAAATGCAGAAAATATTTGTTAGAAGCCAAGATGGATAACACATTGAGATGGGTCAAATGAAACAATAGCAGGCAAAAGCAAAACAAACCACGCCAAAATCTAGCATTTTATAACTTAAGTAACCAATAATACTCTAAAGAATATTCAATATTCAAAAGAAACAATACTCTTACACTCTCACATATTAAAGCATTTGATCAGTGGCAGATCAATAATCTCATTAAGTGTATTCACAACATCTCTGCACCTATTACATCTCAATCACAACAGGTAGACATGGTTTAAACATATACTTAACAAAATTTCAAACATTCATTACATTGTTTAATCATTAATGTTATAGCAAAGAGACATAGAGCATATGTCAGTGACAGAAAATATGCATTGGAGGTAACTAGACAACACCACACAGTAACCTAGCAGCTTCTATTATTGTAGGTTCACATATTTTCTCCGAAGCTAAAGGGACTTAGATAACCGGAATAAGGCTGCTATTGTTTTCTGCACCAGTTTTTGGCTGTTTGAATCCAAAATGTGGTTGGATTCACAGCAATAATTGACAAATTCATTGCCAAGATTGTGAATAGCCCACTAATTGTAAACAGGTCTGTCCACCATATATTATTCTCTGTTGCATCATTGTCAAGTCAATTAGGTGTCAAGAAATTCTCTTATTATCTTGCTTCACATAGATTTGATGATACCGGTAAAAGTAGCATTCTTGTTTTAGATTTCAATGCTAGTGGTGAAAAAACTGCAGATTTAAGCTGTACCCCATTGCAGAAAAATCCAAACCTCTCTCTCTCTACCTCCTACTTTTTTCTCACCTTCACAAAATTCTACCATTGTTGAGCTGACCCGAGCTCAACTTTCCTAACATACAAGTAATATGTAAAGTAAAAGGCCTACATCCATTCATCTATACTTTTCCAGGAACCTCATGTCTGTACCCAAAAGGTAAGACNGAACACTCTCACATATTAAAGCATTTGATCAGTGGCAGATCAATGATCTAATTAAGTGTATTCATAACATCTCTGCACCTATTACATCTCCATTACAACAGGTAGACATGGTTTAAACATATAGTTAACAAAATTTCAACTATTAGTTTCGTTGTTTAATCATTAATGCTATGGCAAAGAGACATGGAACATATGTTAGCGACAGAAAATATGCATTGGAGGTAACTAGACAACACCACACAGTAACCTAACAGCTTCCATTATTGGAGGTTCACATATTTTCTCCGAAGCTAAAGGGACTCAGATAACCGGAATGAAGCTGCTATTGTTTTCTGCATGAGAGAGGCTGTTTGAATCCAAAATGTGGCTGGATTCACAGTAATAATCGACAAATTTATTGCCAAGATTGTGAATAGCCCGCTAATTGTAAACAGGTCTGTCCACCATATATTATTCTTTGTTGCATCATTGTCAAGTCAATTAGGTGTCAAGAAATTCTCTTATTATCTTGCTTCACATAGATTTGATGACACCGGTAAAAGTAGCAATCTTGTTTTAGATTTCAATGCTAGTGGTGAAAAAACTGCAGATTTAAGCTATACCCCATTGCTGAAAAATCCAAACCTCTCTCTCTACCTCATACTCTTTTCTCACCTTCATAAAATTCTACCATTGTTGAACTGACCCGAGCTCAACTTTCCTTACATACAAGTAATATGTAAAGTAAAAGGCCTACATCCTTTCATCTATACTTTTCCAGGAACCTCATGTCTGTACCCAAAAGGCAAGACTTCGCCTTTTATCACACAAACGTTGAGCTAATTAAAAAAAAAAAAGACACATGTTTCCTTCTTCTTCGATTGATCCAAGTATTAACTTTATAGAAAAAAAAAAGTACTAGTTTTTCAACACCTATTTTTATCACCAGGCAACATTCAATAAAAAAAACAAAAAAACAATAACAAATCATAAGTTCATGAGTTCCCAATACAACAATTATTAAACCAATCAATACAAATCTAAGTTGAGCTAAAAGATTGAATCTTATCATAGAATCAAAGCAAAAACAACAGATTAACAACACATTCGTTACAGATTATTGAAAAATGGGACGTGTTTTCAAGGAAATTTCACAGAGAGAGATTCGACGGCGAGAGCGGCTTACCTTCCGGTGAGAAAAATCTGCTGCTGTATGTTGCTGCTGTGTATCAGAGAATGAAAAATGATGAAACCCTAGAAAATTTATAGTAGAGTTACGTCGTTGAGGGGGAAGGCCTATAATGCAATAGAACTCGGCCCAGTAAATATTGGGCTTTCAGCTCTGTTGTGTCCTAGATCCAACTGTGTCTTAAGGCCCAAATCCAATGTTCAAATTTATTGTTAGAGAAAGAAACATGGAAAAACTAGCTAATTACGTAAATATTTCTATTATAAATACTAATTTTATTCAATAGTTTGAAATAATTATATATTTTGATAGTTATAAAGTAAAATGCCTACATCCATTCATCTTTACTTTTCATGGTTGCACCGAAAAGGCGAGACTTCACCTTTTATCACACAAACGTTGAGATAATTTATTTATTTTTAAAAAAATGAAAAATACCGTTGATACACATTTATCCCTTATTCGATTGACCCAAATATTTACTTTGTACACACATTTTTGCGAGGTGATTGAAATGGAGGCCAGCATTATGTGATAACAACGTGCGACTAAGATTTAAAGGTAAGCTCTATAGAGCAGTAGTTAGATCGACTTTGTTGTATGGGGCGAAGGTGTTGTCAGTCAAGAACTCTTATGTCGAGAAGATGAAAGTTGTGGAAATGAGGATTTTTAAGATGGAAGTGTGAGCTTATTAGGAGAGATATGGTAAAACAATAAAAATGATCGGGCCAACGTGGAAGTAACCTCTATAGCGGACAAGATGCGGAAGACTATGTTGAAATGGTTCGAACATGTCAAGTGAGATGCACCGATGCTCCAACAAGGAGACGTGAGAGGTTGACATTGGATGGTCCGGGGATAGATAGAGGTAGGCCAAAAAAGTGTTGGGGAAAAGTTATCATGCAAGATATGACATGAGGTCGAGGATTCAGCTAGAAGGCTAGTAGTAAACAATTTCGCATTGGTCTCTTCGGCTAGTTGTATTAGTATTATTTTACTATTATTGTGTTTCACTCTTAGTTTTCTACTACTTATTGTCTCGTATGCCTCTATATTCTTATTATCATGCTATATATTACCTATGTTTTTATAATTGTTGTGTTTTTGTTTCCTTTAAACCGAGGTTCTTTCGGGTAAAGATAAATTTGCATACATTCTACCCTATCCAAACCTCACTTTCTTCACAATCTTGAAAGATCTTGGCAAAAATCAGGTCATTGGGATACTATGTCTACAAGCATTCAAAACCCAAGGCATTTTTATAAACCTTGCACACACCTCGATCAATTTGTTAATTTTCACACGCATAGATATTGAGTAACTATATCCACCAAGACTTAGATCAAATGGAAGAGATCACCTAGCACTTTTGGCTCCGCTGGAATAATTGAGTAGTTGAGAACCTGAAGTCTTTAAATTTCTTGACCAAAAAAGAAATAGAACAAGGATAAATCAGATGCACACAATTGAATCAGAGAGAAGTAATTCTGTTATTTGAACTTTTATTCTAAATAATCTTTAAAAGAATGTGTTAAAAAATTATTTACACCTTGTTGTACAGACCTACATAAGGAAAATGATTCAAAAAGGGAAAAAAAGAGACAAAACTGGAAGAAAAAATCCTAGCAAGCTCCTCTTTGGAATTACTAATTAATCAACCAAAAACTGCTTCTCTTTTTACTGATGGACTATCTGATTCACAAAATACAACTAGTTCAAAATCAGGTCTTTTGCCTTGATCATTTGCTTCTCTAGAAAAAATTGTTGGTGTATAACGACGAGCACATTTCGATGAAGCTGGAAATGCAGTTCTCGGAGACAATTGAACTTCCTCCATTACGCGAAATTGGAGCTCAGATGGATAGTCACTCATGCAACCGATACGAGGTCCAGCTCCAGTTGACCATTTACATGAAGACAATTGATGAGCCAAATGATTTGATTTCATGCCTATATGTGAATGTATTCTCTTGATTATCTTTTCTTCAGGAACAGGTTCTTTGAATTCCTCTTCATTTTCATGATCGAATAAATTCTTCTTCGAAACTGAAAACTCTGTTTCTGATAAGTACTCGTCTGGTGTTTCGTATCCATCTGCTGGAGTTTCCACAGGCTGTACCTGTTGGGCTGTTACCTTAAACAACTCGAAAATGCCCTCCTTTTCCGGTATTTCAACAGCGATTTTGAGTCGTACTCCTCGGGACTGACTTGGAAAATGTGGTACTGAAAACTCTTTGTCATCACAATCCTTGTTGGTAGAATCAATCCTCTTTGTGTCCGAGCTTTTGAGGATGCTCTCTTCGTTGAATTGGCTGAAATCCGAGACTGATAAGTGTTTACGTATGCTAGTACGACATTCTTTCCTGATAGAGGGCGCGTCCTCCTCATAATTGGTGAATTTCTGCAATATCAGGATTTAAGTTTAACAAATTATACATAGCTCATCTTGCCACGGTGAGTCAAGACAGTAACATAAGCGGATTCAAAATTTAAGTTAGTGATCAACGAAGAGAGAGGTTGTTTCTAATAGACGCTTGACTCATAAGAAATGTAACTGATATAGGAAAGTAAGAAAGAAAAAGGACAACAAAATAGCAAAAATGTACAAAACAAATGTAGCAACATCTATTAATACACACTGGGGAAAAGTGAACTACGTGATACTTAAATCATACTACTAGCTAGAAGTATGATAACACTCGATTACCTACTAACCTTCTACCCTAATCCTCGACATTCAGATCTTGCAAAATATCAATTTTGTTTGAAATAACAGTTTTCGCGTTAAAAGATCTATCTTTTAGCAAATGCTTATACCTGGACAACAGCGATATCAACGTGATGTTGCTTAAGAAATAACATGAATGCTTCGAAATTCTCCTCTGTAGGGAGATAATGTCCACTCTGAGGCCAGACTGCCTATTTCATGCAAGAATTTAGATACATCAACAATCAGGTTTCGGAGGGAAAAAATGATATATAACTTGTTGGTAAAACCATGGGAGTTCTTTACCTTTATAATACCATCTTCCGCCACTAATCTCCCAGCAGACAACGCGGCACCACCTGCTAGGAAACTTGAATGCTGAAATGTGCCTTTTTTTTTCATCCCAACGTACAAGATTTTGGACACGCTTAGCACAAAGATCCACTTTGCCTCTGGAGGGCCTCCTCTCGTATCGAGAAGCCTTCTGCTCTGCTTGTATAAGAATTTTCCACCCACAATGACAATTTCATATGCCTCCCTCTCTATCTGTGATTATTCATAGCTCATGAATTGCAAATAACGTTTGCTCTCGAACATTTTTACCTACTTTATGCAATGTATCTAGAAGTAGAATTATTTATACTCAAATTTACCAATAAGAAAATGTTACAGATCGAAAGAAGATAACACTCACTGGTCCAAGATACTTGATGCAGTCTTGTTGAAGTTTCGGTCTAGGACACCTCTCAAGATTTATTTCTTTACCTTCACCTATGTCCAGCCTGTAACATGACATACAAGGGGAAAATGTCATACATAGTTTACGAAATCAATGCTGAAGTTTCTTAGTTTGCTTGTATTTCTTGCTGATCAAAGAAAATCTAACCAATAGAAGAAGGGTTGTTTACTGTCAGCTTGGAGCCACTTGTTGTAATAAAATCGAAGGTTGTGTCCATAACGATGTCGAGGATCAATCTGTTCACCAAAATTTATAAAGAACATAAACAAAAATCCCACACACAAAAAAATGAAATTTGGGTTTGTTGAACTTTGCTCTTGAGAAGTGAACTTACTGCTTCAAGCCAATGCTGCAAAGCAAGTTTACGTGCTTTCCCGTCTTTGGACAGACCTTTACCGACCTATCAACACACACGTAAAGTCCTTAAATCTAAACTTAACCAACCAAAAAAGAAGGAAGAATCACAAGAAATGAATCTGACAGGGAGTTAGCGTAAATGTAAGGTTAATTCATACCTTCGCAGCTCTAGTTAATGCTCGTGACCAACGAGAAACAGCAGTTTGAGGTTTCTTGGTGTCAAAATATGATATAGAACTGTGCTTTAGTTCAACAGAATCCAGTAGCTTCCACCTGTAAATTACACCAAAAGCTCCATAGTCAATGCAACGTGTGTGAAGACGTGAAATGACATGACAAATATCCACAACAAAAGTTCCCTAACTACTCCCTCCGTTTCAATGTTTTGTCTGGTTATGAAATTGGTACGAAGTTTAAGAAAGTAAAAGAAGACTCTTGAATCTTGTGGTATTAAACATGTCATGTTGAAACTGAAGAGTTGCAAAAGACAAGAGGAAAGAGACATCCTTTTTAAAACGGACTAAAAAGGAAAGTAAGACAAACAAAATGAAACAGGAGTATAATTTATAAACTACTATACCATCTATGCTCAACAAGAACAGCACAATCAGCTAGCTGTCTCCGTGTACGAAAACTTTTATATGTCTTCTGCAACTTTACAGCAGCCTGATCTCTATGTTTTCCATACTCTACTGGCAACATCCTAGTATCTTTATCGGAGATACTATGCAATTTCGGAGAAACTTCAGCCCTGTTCCACGGGTTGTCTGATATATTGATCTTCTTATCTTCCTTATCGGAAATAAGAGTCCTCAACGCAATCTTCGCCTCAAATTCCCTCCTTTTATAGGTTAGAGTTCCCTCAAGGATCATATTCCCGGAACCAAATGACTTCAAGATTTTCGACTTTCTAGTAATTTGGTCATTGAAATTCCTTGGCTGTAACACATTCTTCATATCATCACTTCCTAAACTTAATGTTCTCACCAAATATGATTCAACCCGACTATCCAAATCATCGAAATTGGCAAACGGACAGGAAAATGTTATTCCCATCTTCCCTGCAAAAGTTTTACTAGGATATTATGTGTCAAGTATAAAACCTCAGAAATATGAACATCTGCAAAATCAAAACAAATGCATACCGTATTAATTTCACCGATAACTCTATAAGTTTATGATGAACAAATCTAACAGAAGAAACTATTATCTGTAGTTATATAACAGAAAAAACTAAATAGCACTATGCTCAAGTTTACAACAATTGTCAAACTTAGTAAAAAGAACAACAATAACGCCTCAGTCCTAGACAAATCGGTGTCATCTATATGAATCATCTCTGACCATGTTTCACAAGTTCTCCACATTTCTATTAACATGAATATGTTTTTGCATGGAATTTCATCATAAAACCATTTGCCAATCTTGAAAACAACATGAAACAATGTTTAAAAATCTAATATTTTTTACGCATATCACAATTTATTAAAAAAGGGATGAAAAATGATACATCTTTTTACCTTAATAATACCTACGAGAATGACAATTTGTGAAATTTGAATATAAAAAAGTTGAATCTTTGGAATGCAATGAGAAATAAGAGAAAAAAGAAAAGAATTTTTTTTTTGAGGGTTAACCCGAAAGAGAAAGAAAATGTTGGATAAAAATCAATTTGAGATATAGCGCAAAATGTGGGGTTTCTAAGGGAAAATGAAAGAATTTGGGTTCTAACCAAAACCAAGCAAACTTCAGTCACTCTTATGTTTACGTCAAACAAATGAATGCATAATATATATCGATAAAAACTTATCCTCATTCAATATTCACGTCACACTAATGATAACGTGACACATCACTACTAAAAATATATGAATTATATTTGCGATGAAAAAAGTTGAGGGAGATATATTTGTTGGAGGCTAAGTATAAGATTTCTAGTGGAATGTACGTCAGAAAAGCTTCCAAGTGGTCAATTTCAGATGGACCTCCATTCGAAATTCGCGCATTTTTAGTAGTGGTATTCTCTCCATGCTCTTTTATCACCTAACTATGGTTAATTAATGTGTATTTTGTTAATACAAATATCAAGAATATCATTTTAAACGAGTAAATTCATATCCTCGAACGGATTAATATACATATGAAGAAAGAAAAACTAAAAAGAAATAGAGAAAACTTATGTTGGACAAAAGTGAGATTGGTCAAATGTTCTTAGTTGAAGATGAGATTGCACATAATTATGGAGTGAACGGATAGTGAAAGGCCATTTTAATGTCTAGGTAATAGACCTTGTTGAGTTGTTTGGCTATACATTCTCTAGGTACAATGTATGTTCATTTGGTTTTGTTTTCAATTAGGTAATTATAAACTATATACAAATAGCAACCGTGTTTTATAGGGTACAAGCATCAAGCAAGATGCTTTTACTTAATACAAAACAAAAATGAAGGTGTTAATGACCTTTCAAGACAAAGTACTATCTGATGACATGAAATGTCTAGTTTTGGTCCTTATCTACTTATTTTTTGAGAATGAAAACTTGTCAACCACCAAAATGGAAATCAAATGTTTCCCGGTTCAAAACTATTGAATATTGTCTAAATCATTATTTGTCAGAACTCTTCAACGTAAGTTCCTTGGCTTGGACAGGACATTTAGCCATGTTGCTATTCCTGCATCCATGTTCGGAGTATGTTATAGTTTAATTCTAAATTGAATTTTTTATGATCACATGCAATTTTGTTATACTTTGCAAATGTATGGTTTTATTACATCATCAAAATTGTAACATTATTTCTTCTAATTAACCAAAAGAATAAATTATAAATACATTTGATACACTAATTATACACATATTAGTTATTACATACGAACTATAGATCGGTTAGCTATATTAAATTTAAGTGATAGATGGAATCCAGTTTTTCTAGTGTACCCTACTTCTATAAAAACTTAAAGAATGAAGTAGGATTTTGTAATGGTGTCTAAAATAAATTGACTGCAAACAGAAAAGAAAAATCATTAGGGACTAAAATATATATTGTTAAGAAATATAGGACTGAAAGTGTAATTTATTCATAAAATTTCTAAACCCTCAGGCCTCAACCCTATATATGCCGCCTTTCTTGTCTTCAGTTGTTCCGCCAGTTGCTCCGCCGCCAACCGCCGTGCAGCTGCTCCGCCACCGCCGGTATCTATCTTCCTTCTGTATGCTCCGACTTAATTCTGTTTCCGTACACTTTTTCTGCTTAATTTTGTTGTTGTTGTTGCCCTCTCCGGTTTCCCAGTAGTTCCTCAATAGTTGAGCTGAAATTTTTATTAGGTCGATGTTTTTTGCTATAAAAATTTGATCTTTGGTGTAGAACTCTAGTGTGTTGCTTATTGAATCTCAGTTTTTCCTTGTTAGTGTTTTGGTTTTTGTTTAATACCGCTTTTGTTATGGTACACAGTGAATTAGGGCAATATAACAGGACGACACAATGAGATTGGAAAAATGTTGGTTTTGTTCCTCAACTGTATATCCAGGCCATGGTATTCAATTTGTTCGTAACGATGCAAAGGTAGAATATAAGCTTTCTTGCTTTGTTGATTTGCGTCAGTTAAATTTGGTTTCGATTACTTGTGTATTTTCTATGATTGCCATAGTAAGGTTTAAGAAAATGGTACTGTACTTAATATGCTGGACTCATTGTTTTCTGTGATGAAATCACAAGATAAGTACCCTGTAAATCTTCGACTTGTTTAATATCAAGCTATAATTCGTACTTTCTTGTTTGAGCAGGGCTTAACAATAACCTTTTTATCCAAATGATCCATTAATTGAGCTAACCATTTTAAGTGATATTACTACTCTGGGTGAGCTCTTGGTTAGCATAGCTTGAGATTTGAAAAAAATATATCTTCTTTGTGGTAAAATTACTATGGGAAATCCTGATTACTAGAGGGAAACTGATTCATATAAGTTTCGACGGTTCTCTCCATCTAGCCTAGCACTGGCTGGTTTAGTCCATAACACATATAGACCAGACACAAGTACCATAGACATTTAGATTTTTTTTTGACAAAGTAATGGTTTATTGAATAAACGAATTATTGAAGGAAAAGAGGCAAAACTAAGGTTTAGACATGTCTTGTAAAAAGTTAAATATTCATATACTGTAATCATAATCTGTAAGCATTGCATTTGGATTGTGGAACTACATGATTTTCACTATTTGTGCACATAGTCGGGAACTTGATCAAGAAAACATACCTGACTCCATTAGGTTCCCTTGACCTTTGATGATATTAGATGCCTTTGTTCTTTAAGTTTTAAGGGATTCTGATTTCTCTTCCTCTTCTCTTTCAATTTGCGTTTGTAAGTAGTGACAATTGGACAGAGGAAATGTTGGTTGCAAGCTTCCACCTTGGAGAACTAACCTGCTATGTGTCCTTTAGTGATTCTTTTCCACAGCCCCCCTATAGCAAGGATTTAAGCGATTATTTTTTAGACAATACTCTATCTAACCTTGAGTAAAGTGGTGTACTTAATTCAAAGCGAACTAAATAGCTGTTCAATTACTTATTGAGTCGCATGCAATAATAGGGTAATTTAACTCTTTCCCCTAATGCTCAATTGCAATTGAGCCTTGAAGTGGATAAGTCGGTGATTTATGATCTTTCTGGTTGTCTTTCGACGGCACACCATGTTTTCGAGACACAATTCGGATAAGCTGTAGTTTTGAGGTCTTCTTTTCCTCAATGTTTATCTCTGCCTTTTCTTTTCTTTCCAGTTTCGTGCGGTCATCATGAAAAGGGTGTGGGGTTGGGGGGGTTGAATCTTCACAAGGAAATGAATTGTTCTGAATTCTTGGATGTTCATCAAGTAAAGGACAAGCTTTCTGTGTTTTCTCTGTGCAGATCTTTCGGTTCTGTAGGTCTAAGTGCCACAAGAACTTTAAGATGAAGAGGAACCCTCGTAAAGTTAAATGGACTAAAGCATATAGACGACTGCATGGAAAGGACATGACTCAGGTAAACAGTGATATGCTTTTTGTTGGATTAAATTTGGTCTAATGCTCTTCTTTTTTGTTTTATTCTATTTTGGATACTGAAAGTTCCTTTCCTGCTACTAATTTTCATTTTAAGGACTCAACATTTGAATTCGAGAGGAAGCGTAATAGGCCAGAGAGATATGACAGGAATGTAACTGAGAACACTTTGAAGGCCATCAAGAAAATTGATAAAATCAGAGTTGACAGGGAGGAGAGACATATTACAAAGAGGTTCCTTAGACTGTGCTTCACTAATTTCCGTTACTTCTAATTCATCATGTTCCTTTTCTTGCTATTAACATTAGTTGGCAAATCATACAGGATGAAAGGAAAGAAAGCCAAGGAGCAGAGAGAAGCAACAAAGGAGCTCGAGCAGAGCATTCACATGGTCAAAGCTCCTTCTGTGCTCGTCAAAGAGCCATCACTTACACTGCCTACCAAGGTCAAGGTTTTGCAAAAGCAGTCGGAGGAAAATCGCATGGAGGAATGAACATTTTGCTTCCCATATTCTATATTTTCAAACTAAAAAACACTAAATCAGTCCATGCTTATTTTTGCAGTATGTATAATGTTTGATTACATTGACATGCTAAACTTTCCCTTACCTTCAGAATAGTAATGGTTTGTCAACTTAGTCTTGTGTATTGAAATACAGTAGAAACTTTTGAACTTCCAATATGAGTATTTTGATGAGGAACCAAAGGGATGATAATATATCTTTCACAAGGTTCCTAGTTTGTCTTGACCGTGGAATTATTATTGTGTTGGGACATTGTGTTACCATTCTCCTCTGTCATCATCGTCACTTTTATGTCATTTTGTGTTGGGACTTGATCAACAACTATGTAGTTTTGTGGTGGTTTAGTTTCTACTATTGGCACTTGTGTTTATGAATCTTTTGCAAATATTTCAAACCCACAAAAGCCAACAAATTCTAGTATAATAGAACTCTCAAATAGAAGGAAGTGATAGAATCTCACATGTCTTGAAAGGCATTTCAAATAAGAATTTAACTTGTATACACTGGCAATGAACAAACTTCAATTTGATAGACTGGAATGCACCAACGTGTGTGCAAGCTGACATAGGAACCATGGCAACAGACTTGAGCAGACAATGCTTGGAGCTTTGAGGCAAGAATTTTTAATTAAAGAATTTCTAATTTGGGATGCTTTACAGTTTATACCCTCCGCACCATCAAAGAGTTTCTAATTAAAGAAATTACTGATACAAATACAAAGTCTTTTGGCAAAAACTGTTGGGTTCAAGTGAATCCATGGATTATAATATTGATCCCCCTCTACTTGTTACCTCCATCGCAAGCATTTTACTCGCGCTGCTTCTTCAAGATCCCCCTTCTTGCAAAAATCAACAAACAACGGTGTAGGTATTAGGTGATGTTTGATCTAACTTGGACTAATTCATGGAATACTCATTACCTTCCTAGCCAGCTTTGGATTCATAGACTGAATCACTGGCTTCTGACATCACTAGGTTTGGCTTTGTTGTTATCACACCAAAATCATGGTTCACCCTTTCGAGACTCGGTAGCTTCAGATTCATCACCATTGGTAGCTTTAGATTCATCGTCATCACTAGCTTCAGATTCATCGCCTTTGGTAGCTTCAGGCATCGTTGTCATCACTAGCTTCAGATTGTTCCTGGGAGCAGAGAATGGTGATGCTTTAATTGAAAATATTGTACAAGGAAGTTGACAAACATAAATAAGTATGTGAATATTACTATTACAATTAAGTTAAGACGGAAAGAGTTAATTAGTTATATAGCTAGCGGCACAAGACAAACCTGAGAATTGAACCTCTGTTGTGTCCATTTATTGAGATCATCTACTTTCACCCCATCATCACATTTGAGACGCGGTGTACTCACAGATACTCCCTGTTGAACAAACATCTTCATTATAGGGCAATCATCAATCTTCACGTTTCTGAGAAATGGAAATTCAAGAGCATGCTCTGTCAGAAAGAAATGCCTCAGCTTAGGCAGATAGTTAAGACCCAGGTATATCAATCGGGGAAATAAGGTCATGATTCCTTCTCCTTTTGTGATCACTTCTTCCATTGATTCACAGTGTTCTATCCTTAGTAGTTGGAGATTCAGAAGACCTTTGGCCACTGATGGAGACATCAAGTTTCTCAATTTTCCACAATTAGATACATACAATGTTTGAAGTTTGGTGAAGTAGTCAGTTGGAAGTTGGTGAGAGCATAGAGCACTCATGCTGTTAGCCTCATCAATACATATAGTTTCCAGGTTGGGACAAAAAACCTGCGAGCTTTGAAGTATCAAACTTTGTTGCAGATACAGTTGGAGCTATTGGAACAAAACACTAGGTCACAAGTTGATTAATATTTAACATGACGGCTTGATTAAAAGTACTGTTATAAAGCAATTATTGTAGTTTGAACACTTCATTTTTGAGAAACATCCCATAAAAACACCATTATTTTTCAAAATATGGAAGAAATTATTTAAGGTCAAATTACTCAAACAAAAAAGCATCTCCAAAATAGCATTCTTTAAAATGACATACTAAAATACAAGATGACATGAGAAAATAAATCCACATATAAATTAGCTGTTAAATATAATGAAAGACCTTTTTTAGGGCTAGTTTTTTTATATACATAATAAAAACGAAACTCATAAGAAAAATGTACAAGCAAGGGCTCTATTTCTTACCTTATTAATCCTATTGAGGCGTAAAAAGTAAAGAATTTAGAACGAGATGCAGATTCAGAATTTGAAATTTATAAATCTCTAATGACCTCAGGGTAATATCCAATAACAATCACGTACATAATCTAGATATTACTAATACATATTAAAGTTTCTGGGCAAAAGCTATTAAATTTATGTGAACCCTTGGGTTACAATTTTGTAGTTTCGTCTATATTTGTTACCTCAGTCAACATAGCTCTCTACCAGGTGACAAACATAAATAACTATCTGAAAAGATTACTATTACCATTAATTATTTGCTAGTTAAAACGGCAAGAGAGCAGTAGATCAGGGGTGTATTAATGCATGACGAAAATATACATAGTAATTAGTTATACAACTAGCGGCAAAGACAAACCTTAGAATTGAACATTGCGTTATTGAGATCAACTACTTTCACCTCATCATCATTGTTCACACTTTTGAGACTCGTTGTACCCATATATACTCCCTGTTGGACAAACGTCTTCATTCCAGGGCAGTGACGAATACTCACATTTCTGAGTAATGGAAATTCAAGAGCATGCTCTGTCAGAAAGAAATGCCCCAGCTTAGGCAGATGGATAAGGGACAGTTCTTGCAATCGGGGAAATAAGGTCATGATTCCTTCTCCTTGTTGTTCCTCTTCTGTGATCACTTCTTCCATTGATTCACAATATCCTATCTTTAGTTTTTGGAGATTCAAAGCACCTCTGGCCACTGGTGGAGACATCAAGTTTCTTAATTTTCCACAACTATCTACTTCCAATGTTTGAAGTTTGCTGAAGTAGGCAATTGGGAGTTGGCGAGAGAATAGAGAAGTTATGTTGTTAGCCCTAATGATAGATAGGTTTTCCAAGCTGGGACAAGAAACCTGCAAATGTTCAAGGACTTGTATTTTATATAAGGGACGGAAATTCAATATAGCTTAAAAGTACAAATCCAACTACTTTCACCTCATAATCATTGTTCACACTTTTGAGACATGGTGTACTCATGGATATTCTTTGTTGGGGAAACGTATTCATTTCAGGGCAGTCATCAATAATCACTTCTCTGAGAAATGGAAATTCGAGAGTACACTCTGTCAGAAAGAAATGCCCCAACTTAGGCATCCTACAAAGCTCCAGTTCTTCCAACAGGGGAAATAAGGTCATGATTCCATCTCCTTGTTGTTGTTCCTCTTTTGTGATCACTTCTTCCATTGATTCACAACCATCTATCTTAAGTGTTCGGAGATTCAAAACACCTTTGGCTACTGATAGAGACATCAAGTTTCTCAATTTTCCACAACTCTTTACTTCCAATGTTTGAAGTTTGCTGAAGTAGGGAGTTGGAAGTTGGTGATAGCATAGAACACTTATGCTGTTAGCCTGATTGATGTATAACTTTTCCAGGTTGGGACAAGAAACCTGCAAACGTTCAAGTATCAAACCATAAGCAATTAGCACTAGATCATAAGTTGAAAAGCCACAAGTTGTTTAATTTTTAAGATGAAAAAGAAAAATTTAATAAATTGACGGGACAACCTCTCTATGGGCTCCATTCATATTTATCTTTTTCTTTCTCCTTTTATGATCTTTTTTCCCCTTAATTTATTTACTTACTAGTAAAATTATCCGCGCTTTGCCCAAGAATTTAATATCACGGAATTTATAAAATAATACTTAAAATCTATCGATCATTAAAACTAAAACATTGTATTTTCTTACATAGATTACGTAGTAACAAACATAATAATGTAAAGGAAAATGATAATTATAACATCTTATCATTTATCCTTCAATCAATCATCTTTAATTTGATTTTATAATTTATCCTTTTGCTTCCAGAAATTGTTACTATTTTATACTTTTAGGGAATCAAATGAACATCAACCTCATATATGAAATTTTCTAAAAAATAAATAATCATTGGTGAAGTGATAAATAAATTTAAAAGGTTGGAAAAATGAACAAATATTCTAATTTTAACATGTAGAAAGTTCAACCCTACCTTTTGCTTTACATATATAATTTTAAAGTTCCACATTTAAATGTATCATAAGTAATTATTAAAATGAAAAATTAAAGAGAGAATGTATCATATTGGACAATAATTCAACTATTATATATACTTGAAAGGAAAAAATATTACACAAAACTATTCAGTTTGTTTGGTGTTTTTTTAAAAATCATCATACCAGAGTGATGGAGTTCAATTTGAAACTACAGTTCTATTCCAATCGCAGTGCCGAGAAACACATCTATTACTTCAAGAAAAGTATTTACAACTTGCAGTAAACTTGAGAACTTGTCCATACTTCATATTGAATATTAGCAATTAATTTATTGCGTCGTTATCTATGTCTTTGGGATTAAAACAGTCTAGTCATATCCCTCTATAGGTCATCCGGCACATCCTTGAACTCATGTAAAAAAATTATTAATTTTTGTCTTCTTTTTCTAGTTCACTTGGCACATCAAGGTGAATATGAACTATTAAAAAATCACATAATTTCTTTTAAAATAGTATTTCAGTTACAATAAAAATATGAAAAGTAATATGATAAATGTTTGTAGTGTATAGTTAATTCATAGAAGAATTTTTTTTACATTTAGTAATTTTGATATATAAATTTTCTATTTGTTTTAAAAGACAAAATAAAGTAGCAAAAACAAACATAGAGGCACACTACATTAATTAGTAAAAGATGAAATTGTCCTTCTCATTAAGTAGAATGCAATTAAGTAATTCAAATTTATAAATAAGGAAACTTAATTAGAAGGAAATAACTAAAGAATTAAAGTGCAACAATTGGTATTTAAATTCTACCATTATATAATTAAAATATTAATATTTAATTAAATAAATCAGATTTTAATTTAGTGGAGAGCCAAAATGACAATATTAATATTTTTACAATTAAAAGTTTGTTAAAATATATTTTACATTTTTTTGTTAAAAATATAATAGGAGCAATATTTGGTGAGAGGTTAAAAAATCTTCTAACTTCTTAAGCGTTTTGGTGTATTATTTTTTTTGACTTTGGGATTTGGATCTCATGATAATTTTAATGAAAATTGTCTAAAAAATATAGATTTATCCACAGCACATGTAAGAATAAACGTGTTTTGATTTTTTTTTTTTTTAAAAACGAAAATGAACAGTTAGGAAAATAAGAAAAGAAACGCTGAAAAATGGAAACAAGTAAAAATAAAAGAATTTAAAGAGAAAGTAAAAAGGATAAAATAAGATAAAAGTGCATACGAGATTCATATATTAGATTTGTATTGAATATATAAATAAATAATTTAGTTTAAAAATTAATTAAAATGAACAGAAGGAAATCAAGTTTTATTGAATTCCTTTCTTTTAAGAAAAATAAAACTATTGTTTTTGCTTACAGTATATTATATAAAAATCAAGTATTTTAGAAGTTTTAAAAACACTTAGATGATGAAGATTCGTAATATATATATAAATAAATAAGTGTGAAAATATCGTTGGTTAAAATTTGAAAACTAAAAGAATTTTTTTTTTGAACAATAGAAAATCTAATTAATCCGCGTGAAGCGGAGATGGGTTTACTAGTTAGTTATACAGCTAGAGGCACAAGACAAACCTTAGAATTGAACATGACTTTATTGAGATCAACTGGTTTCACCTCATCATCATTGTTCATACTTTCAAGACTCGGTGTACTAATAAATATTTCCCGTTGGACAAAAGTCTTCATTTCAGGGCAGTCATCAATCTTCACTTCTATGAGAAATGGAAATTCAAGAGTACACTTCGTCAGAAAGAAATGCCCCAGCTTAGGCAGCTTGCTAAGCTCCAGCTTTTCCAAAAGGGGAAATAAGGTGATGATTCCCTCTCTTTGTTGTTCCTCTTCTGTGATCACTTCTTCCATTGATTGACAATCTTTTATCCATAGTCCCTGGAGATTCCGAGCACCTCTGGCCACTGATGGTGACATCAAATTTCTCAATTTCTCACATTCAGATACCGCCAATGATTCAAGTTTACCGAAGTAGGCAGTTGGAAGTTGGTGAGAGCATAGAGCACTTATCCTTTCAAGTTCACTGATGTATAGCTTTTTCAGATTGGGACAAGAAACCTGCAAAAGTTGAAGTATCAAACTTTATTGTATTTTGTTGCAGACACCCAGGAAGAACACACTAGGTCATAAGTGCAGACGCCAAAAGTGCGTAGACACATTTATATATTTTTAAAAAGCCAAATATTTATTTTTTAAAAAAATCATATAATCTCGTTTGATATTTTAAAAAGTTTTTAAGTATCTCATACATATTATATATATTTTTTTTGGTAGTTTCAAATATATACAATAAAGTATAGTTTACAACAAATATAGTCATGTTCTATTTACATAAAAATAACGAAAATTCATAGTAAATATACATTGACTATGCAATATAGTTTGACAAAAGGCATAGATAGTATACGATATAACTTATTTATACATGAGCTATACATTGATTATACGTTATGATACACTCAAAACACTGAATATTACTTATTTTGTTCTTACTTTTTTTTTCTTTTTCCATATCTATTTATTTCACACACGCACAAAAATAAATAAGAATAAGAAACTCAAATAACGATAAACAAATAGATTTATAAGGAAGATATTTAAAACTTAAATTAGCTGTTGAATAAAAAAAGTTTAAAAAAAAAATTCACGTGTGAGAAGAATCAAATATAGCCTTATAAAGATTTTTCAAATAACAAATTAATTATTCACTTCGTTAGACCAAAAAGGTATATCTAAGCCATTTATATAACGATAAAAGAATAGACTTTGCATAAGTAAATATCTTTAATGCTCAAATAAAAGATAAAATTTTAATTCATAAAAACCCTCAAAATAAAAAGTGAAAAAGTAAGCTCGTTTCATATTTTAAATAAGTTCTTATTTGTCGTGATAAAAAGCAAACCTTTTCATTGAAAAGAGGATTTGAGTCGGTGATGGAGTTGTTGGTGGTAGGCCAGAAATTTTGGAACTCAGGTAACCGTTTGAAGCTCATCATCCATAACAGAGGGAACTCAATGCCCTCAACATTGTCACTGCAAAAGTGAGTCAGGCATTTCAGAGATTCAAGCTCTAACTCATTTAAATTGGGGAACTTGATTATTTCATGTGTCCTCCCACAGAGCTTCAATAAATGTGTCACTAAATCACAATCAGAGAGGCCGAGAACTTTCACATTGTGAAGCTCATTCAGCTGTAACTCGGCCAACACGTTATTAGAGCCTCTTCCCATTGAACGTACAAATTCGCATTCCTTCAACAGGCGGCAGATCCAATCACCCAATGGGGTGGTCTTAGTGACCTTTAAATCAATAATCTTTCCGTAATCACCCCTGGTCACTCTGTAAGCATCACCCTCTTTGAGAGTGTACCGTGTCAACCTGGAGGGAAGGCGCAAGTTAGTACTGTAGATCACATCTCCGGAACATTTACTTAATGTCAGTGCAGTCAATTTCGATAAAGATTCCAGTTCCCTCAGGGTGGAGTAACAACAATCTTCTACTGCCACCATATGAAGTTCCTCCAATCGAACTAGTTTTGATAACACCCCTGCTGAAATCCTTTTAAGTCTTTCAGTCTGCAACTCTAACATAATTAGATTGTCCAATTTCCCTATCTCCACTGGCACCTCCTCTAACTCACAATCTCTTATGCAAAGAATTTCCAAATTGACAAGTTTGCCAATAATGGATATGTCATCCAACTTTAATCTTTTCAGATACAACATCCTCAGACTTGACAACTTCTGAATGGATGTTGGAAAAGGCTGAATGGCTCCTCTCAGGCTTAAGACATTGAGTTTACTCATTCCATCAAAAAAATCATCTTGTAACTTGAATGGCTCTTCAAAACAAAGTTTCAACATTAGAAGCTTCAGTTTTGGGCAAACTATTGGGCTACAAGGCTCGTCAAATTTATTTGCAACAATTGATATGTGACTGTATTGCTGCTTGTCAAAGTCTATTCTTGGGAACTCTTCCGAGTTCACATCATGACTTACCATAAAGCTATGATCTCCCTCAGATGCAATATTTATAGCTACGTCATGGATCACATCATGCATTTTGACATGATCTTTGTATGAACCTTGGGATAATAAGAAACTATCTTTCAATGTTTCTACCAGATTACACATCCTATCTCTTGCTTCTTCTATATTTTTAATTTTCGAAAAGATGCGAAGCACCATTCCATATTTAAGCAATTTTTCAGTCGAAATATCACTATCTTCCTTGAACAAAGAACAAATCAAAAAGAGGTACTTGGCTTCATCACTTTCCAAGTAATCATAGCTTAGCCTCAGAGGTTTATACACCTTTGTGTGCACTCCAGGGATATTTCTTGTTTCTGCATCACATAATTGTTTAAGGGCATCCTTCCACAAAGGCTCGTCTTTACCCTTAAGGGCTCCTGCAACTGTAATAATTGCAAGCGGCAACCCCTTGCATTCTTTGGCAACTTCTTTTGCTGTGTCATGAATAGAAGGAACATCAACTATATCACCAGCTTTCTGCTTGAAAAGACACCATGCTTCCTCTTCAGATAATGTTCCAACTTCCATGATCTTCTGAGCTTCCATTGCTTCACAAACATTTCGGTAACGCGTTGTCAATATCACTTTGCACCGATGTTTGTGGTTGCTTCCACTTGGAATTCCAAGTTTGTCTAGATCATGAAGAGCCTCCCAAACGTCATCCAAGATTATAAGGTTGTGGCTGTTCTGATCCATTAACCTTGTACGCAGCCGATCTCCACGACTCCACATATCATCCCCTTCTAATGTCAGTCCGACTCCTCTTGCGATCTCACCCTGAAGTTTTTTCAAGTCTGGTTGTTGACTGACAGTTACCATGACGACATCCATTAACCTTTCTTGTTTTGCCTTTTGTCTGATTTTCTCAGCGAGTGTTGTTTTACCAACACCACCCATACCACATATCCCAATCATAGTGACCCCGTCATCTTTCAAAGCTGCAATGACCTCATCCTCTTTCATTTTTCTGGAGTCAAATTCCTCAGCACTGTTACTAGGTATAACTTCAATTTGGACAGCAGGATAGGAGAAAACAGCAAAATCATTGCCTTCATTTCGAAGTTCAATCAACTCCAGTGCAATTTTCTTAGCTCTCCTGCTGAGGGAGTAGCGTGACTTCAAGTTTGGACACCAACCATACCTTTCAACCTCAATTCTACCTCGTCGCATTACAGCTGCTACATCTGCAGTAGTAGTATCAACACTAGTAAACCATGCCTCAACATTGGGAGAAATGACTTGTAAGTTTCTCCGGTCTGCCTCCGCTCTTTGATGCACCCCAATTCTGATATCCTCCAGCTTCTTAGACTCATTTTCCATAGATCTGATGTTGCTCTTGTAGTAAAAGAAATACCCGATCCCTCGTGCAACTGGCTGGATCAAGCAATCTGTTACCTTTTCCACAAAAATAGATAAGAATTCCATATCTATCTCCTCTGATTTCTTAGTTACAAGTAGACAAAGGTAGATGAAAATGCTTTGAGTAAGAAAAGTAGGTTGAGAGTGAATGAATACAAGAGAGTAAAATGAAAGCTGATAAATACACAGCTTTGAGCTAGTTACTACTATTGTCTATTAACTCTCCCTCACATGGACCTCTACTATTTTGAAAGCGACTAAACAACAAACACATGTTTGCCTTTTAACACCAACGGTGAATTTACGTGTTAAAAATTGGGGTACTCGAACTCGTGGTTTCTTCCTAAAATTAATTATTTCAATTTTATGTATATCTTTTACAAACTTTTTTCTGAACAGATGAAAAAAAAAAAGAAGGTACTAGTAGAAGGGGAGGTGCTATCACCAAAGATTTTGATGGAATGATAAGTACTCAGTTCTTTTTTAACCAGATGTTTCGAGTTCAAGTAACATATATACATTTGGAAGGAAATATTTTACCCCCAAATTGGAACGTTTGAATTCAAATACCAGACATCAGGTGCGAAACCCAAAAAGAAAAAAAAAGGCCTTGAACATCACATAGTTACTGGAAAGTAAAGGTAAGATATTCAATGAAAGCTTAACAAGAGCAATAATAGAGAATTTGGTATATGAGAATGAAAGCAGGAACAGTAGTAGTGGGGTCAAAATTAAAGTGAGAGTGTTGATTAGATAACATTTCAAAATGGCAGACACAGAAAAGTAGAAATAAAAGGAAAAGTGTGATATTTGCTTTTGGAATTTTCTCTGCAATTGATCAAGTGAAATAATGGAGAATTTGGTATTTGACAATGAAAACTAAAAAAGCAGTGGGGTCAAAATGAGAGCATTATTAAAGTGGGAGTGTTTGATTAGACAACATTTCAAAAAATCTGATTCCATATGGCAGACAAAGAAATGTAGATAAAAAGTAAAAGTATATGTTTGCTTTTGGAAGTTTCTCTCCAATTGATTAAGTGAGTCATCTTGAAGCCCTTGTTCTCTACTATTGAAGTGAAAACTAATATTTTGTTATTCTTCAAATTCTTGGAAATTTCGGAATTCAACTTAAAGTTAAATACTAGAGTGAGTTTTATGGTCAAATTTGTTTCCCAGAGTTGAACTCCGAAAAAAAGTGAATTTTTTTCATGGCCTAACAGTCCCTATTCTCACTTTTATGTGCTTTCCTTCCTCTGTTTTTTTTACCCTTTCTCATTTGTTAGTATTGTTTTTATGGATATATCTCAACTACGAGGTAGAGGTAAAGCTTGCGTACACTATACCCTCTTTAGATTCCACTATGTGGACTACACTGGATATGATATTGATTTCAAATAGATTTATCCTTACTAATTGAAATATAGAAATAATTTCACAATCTTCTTCACCTGTCAGAATATCAGATTCAACAATTCAAAGAAAGAGAATATACAATTAGTAACGCACCCCATTCAGGTGTTTAATCAAAAGATGAATACTTTTTCTAAGCCGTAGTCCCTTTTAACCTGTCGTTAATTGGGTTTGGGTCCCAAATCAACCTTTGTGAGCTTCCTTCCAGTTGTATTGCTTCTTCTCCGCCCAATAACTGGTTGTGTGACATTGGGTTGAAGCTTGTTCATAACACAGAAGCTATTGGGTTCACGTGATCTTGAAACAGGTACTTATATTATTTTCCTAGCTTCCGATTCATGGACAACACTCTAACTTCTGCCATCACTAGTGTCTTCATACTGAGAGCAGAGAATAGAAGTGTGTTATACTTATGCATAAAGTTGACGAAAAGAATCAAGGCGGAGGGCACAATTGGAAACTTAGCAAATTACATGTGGTACATTGGTTACAAGATGTCTATACATATACAAGATGAAATATTATATTGGGGCAATGCAATAGTTGTCTTATCATATATTATTAAAAGTGGGAAGCTCCAAAGTGTAAAGTTAGATTACCATTTTATCCATACACTAAATAAAAAAATATACATCATCTCATTAATTATTAATTAGATATATTAAACTTTAATTACCTCCAAGCTTGCTGAATATCATAAAAAACTGGAAAAAAATATGAAAAGTCACATTACATTATTTATCATAGTCAACCATTAACATTGTTTTAAGACCTTTCCAAACTAAATCGTTGTTTTAAGAAGTCCAAAAAAATGTTTAAATACATTACCCAATGAAATGTGAAATTAAAGACATTAAAGAAAATGGAAGATAAAAAGATGTGTATCAGTTTTCAAAACCCTCTTTTCCATAAATTAATTTCTTAGAACTTTTGTCTCTTCATTTGCCTATATTGAATGAAGATGATTTTTTCAAATTTATAAATACAGATATTGAATAATATCAAACAAGTGTATGATGAAACGTTAGTTATACAATTGCTAATTGCCAAACTTTACTTTTATTTGATCTTTTCGTATTATTTTAATTTTAGATTTCATGATTTATATGTATATCATATTTAATTGTATTTATGTTTGTCATTTTTTCTTTCTCAGCTTTGGTGGCATCAAGATTACAATCAACTATAATATATGATGACAACTTCCCTATTTTGTTGTTTTCTCTGTGGTAATTTCTTAACAGAATTATCATATTTGTAAATCATCAATGTTTTGGACTTTCAAATCATTTTGGAATAAAAGTTTATAGTGCTTCAAGATACTTCAATTGATTTTTAAATGAATTTGAAGTTATATTTTTCAAGTGACAGGATAGTTTCTACATCTATAAATTAGGTATACAATTCTTTTTTTTATAAAATGTATTTTTTTTTTTAGTTCTCATATTTTTTTAGTGTTGAAGTGCTGGTATTATATTTTACCTCTTCTGCGTCAACTAAATTGAGAAACTTGTTGATGCATTTTTACAATCTCATATATAGTAATGTCCAAATTCTTGCTTTATAAAATTATATTATTTAGGATTTGTATATATTATACTTTATGTATTACACACTATAATTGCATATAATTATACATTTAATTGTTGATGCATGTAGGTTATGAGAAAAAACTGTTGGGTTCTGAAGGGTGATTAGGGCGTCATGCAGAAACTTACAATTTGCAAATCATATAGTTGATAAATCAGCTAACAAAAAAACTTATACTAAAAATCAAAATATTATTATATCAAAACTAATATAAAGAAAAACATTGAAACTTTAGAGAGAATAAATCTGCCCATAAACAAGACTCTTAAACGACTACATTGTGGATGTTATTGTTATGTTTTAGAAGAAAACAAACCTATATTTATAGAGTCCTAAAACCTTTTCTTACGAGAAAAGGAGTCCTAGAGGAGAGAATAAACCAAATATAAAATAATATTATATTTTCCTTTCAAGAAAAGTAAAAACATTTATGGTAATGTTTTGTTTTTTCTTTAAGGAAAAATAAATCTTAAATTATGATAAGAAAATCAGGGCAAAACCCTAACAAAAACAACGTATGAAATTCTAATCATTTGAAGTTCACACATTTACTTCTGAGGTGAAGGCAGTGGATGGTGTTTAATGATGTAAATGATGTTTTCTTTCTGGCTTTATTGTAAATATCTTTTTTTTATTGTTTGAGTTAATTTTGGATATATTTGAGAATAGTATGTATATAAAATATACTACAACTTTTTCTTTCTTCTGTAAACAGGGAATAAGGCTTTGCCTTTTGTTTGATTTTTTATGTCCCGCGTTTCTATCGTAACAAAGGTTGTTGTGGGAAGATCTTTGTGTCACTGAAGATTGCTTTCAATGATCGCAAAATAAAAAATATTGCAATACTATAATTTCTCTTCTGGAAGTCATAAAAGAAAGAGTAGGTATACGTTGGTTTGATAAGCCAAAAAAAAATAACCCCGGCTTGCTTTTGTCACTCGAGCAATACCATTTTTCAGTTTTATTTTTTCTTTAAATTTGTTGTCATTTCTTATTCTTCATTCTACCTCTCCTCTAAATTTAAAATAAAATACACTCTCTTTATGTCCCCAAATGAAGTATTGAAGTTCAAAATATGATGGTCGACATTTTTAAATATTGAGTAAGAAATACTTTTTAAAGATGAAGAGGAATCCTCGTAAAGTTAAATGGACTAAAGCATATAGACGGCTGCATGGAAAGGACATGACTCAGGTAAACAGTGATATGCTTTTTGTTGGATTAAATTTGGTCTAATGCTCTTCTTTTTTTGTTTTATTCTATTTTGGATACTGAAAGTTCCTTTCCTGCTGCTAATTTTCATTTTAAGGACTCCACATTTGAATTCGAGAGGAAGCGTAATAGGCCAGAGAGATATGACAGGAATGTAACTGAGACCACTTTGAAGGCCATCAAGAAAATTGATAAAATCAGAGTTGACAGGGAGGAGAGACATATTACAAAGAGGTTCCTTAGACTGTGCTTCACTAATTTCCGTTACTTCTAATTTATCATGTTCCTTTTCTTGCTATTAACATTAATTGGCAAATCATACAGGATGAAAGGAAAGAAAGCCAAGGAGCAGAGAGAAGCAACAAAGGAGCTCGAGCAGAGCATTCACATGGTCAAAGCTCCTTCTGTGCTCGTCAAAGAGCCATCACTTACACTGCCTACCAAGGTCAAGGTTTCGCAAAAGCAGTCGGAGGAAAATCGCATGGAGGAATGAACATTTTGCTTCCCATATTCTATATTTTCAAACTAAACACACTAAATCAGTCCATGCTTATTTTTGCAATATGTATAACGTTTTGATTACATTGACATGCTTAATCTTGTGTGTATTGAATACATAGAAACTTTTGAACCTCCAATATGTGTATTTTGATAAGGAACCAAAGGCCAGTTAATATATCTTTCACAAGGTTCCTAGTTTGTCTTGACCATGGAATTATTATTGCGTTGGGGCCTTGTGTTACCCTTCTCCTCTGTCATCATAGTCACTTTTATGTCCTTATTTTGATCAACAACTAGGTAGTTTTGTGGTGGTTTAGTTTCTACTATTGGCACTTGTGTTTATACATCTTCTGCAAATTATTCAAACCCACAAAAGCCAACAAATTCTAGTATATTAGAACTCACAAATAGAAGGAAGTGATAGAATCTCTCATGTCTGAGAGGTATTTCAAATAAGAATTTAACTAGTATACACTAGCAATGTAAACAAACTTCAATTTGATAGATCCAACGTGTGTGCAAGCTGACATAGGAACCATGGCAACAGACTTGAGCAGACAATGCTTGGAGCTTTGAGGCAAGAATTTTTAATTAAAGAATTTCTAATTTGGGATTCTTTACAGTTTACACCCTCTGCACCATCAAAGAGTTTCTAATTAAAGAAATTGCTGATACAAATACAAAGTCTTTTGGCAAAAACTGTTGGGTGCAACTGAATCCATGGATTATAATATTGATCCGCCTCTACTTGTTACCTCCATCGCGAGCATTTTACTCGCGCTGCTTCTTCAAGATCCACCCCTTCTTGCAAAATCAACAAACAATGGTGTAGGTATTAGGTGATGTTCGATCTAACTTGGACTACTTCATAGAATACTCATTACCTTCTTTGCCAGCTTTGGATTCATAGACTGAATCAGTAGCTTCTGCCATCACTAGGTTTGGCTTTTGTTGTTCTCACACCAAAATCATGGTTCACCCTTTCGAGACTCGGTAGCATCAGATTCATCACCATTGGTAGCTTCAGATTGATCATCATCACTAGCTTCAGATTCATCGCCATTGGTAGCTTCAGATTCATCGTCGTCATCACTAGCTTCAGATTGTTTCTGGGAGCAGATAATAGTGATTTCTAATTGAAAATATTGTACAAGGAAGTTGACAAACTTAAATAAGTATGTGAATATTACTATTACTATTAAGTTAAGACGGAAAGAGTTAATTAGTTATACAGCTAGCGGCACAAGACAAACCTGAGAATTGAACCTCTGTTGTATCCATTTATTGAGATCATCTACTTTCACCTCATCATCACATTTGAGAATCGGTGTACTCACAGATATTCCCTGCTGGACAAACGTCTTCATTACAGGGCAGTCATCAATAACCACTTCCTTGAGAAATGGAAATTCAAGAGCATGCTCTGTCAAAAAGAAATGCCCCAGCTTAGGCAGTCCTTCAAGCCACAGCTTTTCCAATCGGGGAAATAAGGTCATGATTCCTTCTCCTTGTTGTTCCTCTTTTGTGATCACTTCTTCCATTGATTGACAATCAACTATCTTTAGTATTTTGAGATTCAAAGCACCTCTGGCCACTGATGGAGACATCAAGTTTCTCAATTTTTCACAACTCTTTACTTTCAATTTTACAAGTTTGCTGAAGTAGGCAGTTGGAAGTTGGTGACAACATAGAGCACTTATGCTGTTAGCTGTATTGATAGATAGCTTTTCCAGGTTGGGACAAAAAATCTGCAAATGTTTAAGGCCTTGTATTTTATATAATGGATGAAAATTCAATATAGCTTAAAGTACAAATTCAAAAATGAACCATATCTCATCTTACATCAAGGTAACAGGAAGTGAAAAACAGAAATAACTATGTAAAGATTAAAATGAAAAGAGAGCAGTAATTAGTTATACAACTAGCGGCACAAGACAAACCTTAGAATTGAACATTGTGTTATTGAGATCAACTACTTTCATCTCATCATCATGTTCACACTTTTGAGACTCGTTGTACCCGCATATACTCCCTGTTGGACAAATGTCTTCATTTCCGGGCAGTCATAAATGCTCACTTCTCTGAGAAATGGAAATTCAAGAGCATGGTCTGTCAGAAAGAAATGCCCCAGGTTAGGCAGACAGCTAAGATCCAGCGTTTCCAATCGGGGAAATAAGGTCATGATTCCTTCTCCTTGTTGTTCCTCTTTTGTGATCACTTCTTCCATTGATTGACAATCAACTATCTTTAGTATTTTGAGATTCAAAGCACCTCTGGCCACTGATGAAGACATCAAGTTTCTCAATTTTCCACAATTAGATACTACCAATGTTTGAAGTTTGGTGAAGTAGTCAGTTGGAAGTTGGTCAGAGCATAGAGCACTTATGTTGATAGCCCCAGTGATCTGTAGCTCTTCTAGGTTGGGACAAGAAACCTGCGAGCTTTGAAGTATCAAACTTTGTTGCAGATACAGTTGGAGCTATTGGAACAAAACACTAGGTCATAAGTTGATTAATATTTAACATGACTGTTTGATTAAGAGTACTATTATAAAGCAATTATTACAGTTTTAACACTTCATTTTTGAGAAACATCCCATAAAAACACCATTATTTTTCAAAATATGGAAGAAATTATTTAAGGTCAAATTACTCAAACAAAAAAGCATCTCCAAAATAGCATTCTTTAAAATGACATACTAAAATACAAGATGACATGAGAAAATAAATCCACATATATATTAGCTGTTAAATATAATGAAAGACATTTTTTAGGGCTAGTTTTTTTATATACATAATAAAAATGAAACTCAAAAGAAAAAGTACAAGCAAGGGCGCTAATTCTTACCTTATTAATCCTATTGGGGCGTAAAAAGTAAAGAATTTAGAACGAGATGCAGATTCAGAATTTGAAATTTATAAATCACAAATTACCTCAGGGTAGTAACCAATAACAATCACGTTCATAATCAAGGAATCTCTAGATATTACTAATACAGATTAAAGTTTCTGGGCAAAAGCTATTAGATTTATGTGAACCCCTGGGTTACAATTTTGTAGTTTCGTCTATATTTGTTACCTCAGTCAACATAGCTATCTACCAGGTGACAAACATAAATAACTATCTGAAAAGATTACAATTACTATTAATTATTTGCTAGTTAAAACGGTAAGAGAGCAGTAGACCAGGGGTGTATTAATGCATGAAAAAAATAAATATAGTAATTAGTTATACAACTAGCGGCAAAGACAAACCTTAAAATTGAACATTGCGTTATTGAGATCAACTACTTTCACCTCCTCATCATTGTTCACACTTTTGAGACTCGTTGTATCCACATATGCTCCCTGTTGGACAAACGTCTTCATTTCAAGGCAGTCATCAATAATCACTTTCTTGAGAAATGGAAATTTAAGAGCATGCTTCGTCAGAAAGAAATGCCCCAGCTTAGGCAGACTGAAGATACAGCCTTTGCAACAGCGGAAATAAGGGCTCATTAGTCATTTCTTCTCCTTGGTGTTCCTCTTCTGTGATCACTTCTTCCATTGACTCACAATTTTCTATATATAGTGTCCGGAGATTCAGAAGACATCTGGACATTGATGGAGACATCAAGTTTCTTAATTTTCCACTACTGTGTACTACCAATGTTTGAAGTTTGCTGAAGTATGGAAGTTGGTGAGAGAATAAATAACTTATGCTGTCAGCACTAGATATAGATAGCTTTTCCAAGCTGGGACAAGAAACCTGCGAATGTTGAAGGCGTTGTATTTTATATAAGGGACGGAAATTCAATATAGCTTAAAAGTACAAATCAACTACTTTCACCTCATAATCATTGTTCACACTTTTGAGACATGGTGTACTCACGGATATTCTTTGTTGGGGAAATGTATTCATTTCAGGGCAGTCATCAATCTTCACTTCTCTGAGAAATGGAAATTCGAGAGTACACTCCGTCAGAAAGAAATACCCCAACTTAGGCAGCTTGTGAAGGTTCAGCTTTTCCAATCGGGGAAATAAGGTCATGATTCCATCTCCTTGTTGTTCCTCTTTTGTGATCACTTCTTCCATTGATTCACAACCATCTATCTTTAGTATTCGGAGATTCAAAACACCTCTGGCTACTGATAGACACATCAAGTTTCTCAATTTTCCACAGCTTTTTACTTCCAATGTTTCAAGTTTGCTGAAGTATGGCGCAATTGGAAGTTGGCGAGAGAATAGAGAAGTTATGCTGTTAGCCCTAATGATAGATAGTCTTTCCAAGCTGGGACAAGAAACCTGTAAACGTTCAATTATCAAGCCACAAGCCAATTAACAACTTTTAACCTCTCACTATAATATACCTTCTTCAAGTTATGTTAACAATAACAAAACGAAAAAATAATCTGATAGTTAATTGCTCAACTTTTCCTCTTCCCTCAGGATTTTTTTCCATGTAACTTCTCCCATAATTGTAATTAATTTATGTTAATAAAAAAAAAGTCATATATATAAGCTAAGCTTCTTTCTAACAGTGTAAATGAGGTGTGAATAAGGATAACAAAGTCATATTTTTTCCCTCTTTTTACCATAATAAATGTGAATATATGATCAATGTGTATTAGATTTATTAATCGTTATTGAAAGTAAAAAAAACATTTCTTTTATTTTTCTCACATCCAACTTTTAGTACTTTTTCTACATCTTCAATGCTACATATACGTATTTTTTTTAAAAAAATATTTCTTTGGTACTCTTTAATAATCTCTATACAACTAAATTATGTGTTCAATTTTATTTTATTTTTATTGTAAAAGAAAAACCTCAACAACAGTGTTTCACTATAGCAACTTAATTCTTTCTTCTCGCAATGTATACTATAAGAACGAAAGTTTAAATATAAAATTTTAATATTAATGAATCTTATGCGACATAAATATGTACTATATGAATGCCAGTACGAGCATGAATATGAATATCGAAAAAAATAAAAAAAATCTCTCCAACCTTTTGAGTTTTGTGCATAAATATGTTCGAATATAATTCAAATATTTTTTTCTCACTATGATTTAGCACAAATATATTTTATTTTGTATATTTTTATCATGCAGTCATTTATACAAAAAAAAAAGTCACGGAATTTATGATCGAGTAGATTTAATATTGTTGGTTGAACCAATAATATTGATATAAGAATCATTGAATTTAGTATGAAACTATGATAATTAAAGGACTGTTACATGGCTGGAACTTTTCATATCAACTTTTATGTTTTCATCTTTTTTATTAGCTATTTTAAATTGAAAATGCTGCATGAGATTTTTTTTTGCAATTTTCCTGAATAGATAATATCAGGTAACTTAATTTGTATTTCTCTCTTTTATTATATAATTTATTAGAATATTTATCAAATCGTGACATTAATTATTTTAAAATGTATTTAATATTTTCTTATACCTGTGCGAAGCACATACAAATACACTAGTAATATTATAAAGAAGGGAAGACAAAAATTATGTATCTTTACTATGTCAGTGTCAATGTGATTGTAACATATAAATTGGAGGGTCAAAATTAATAAGAATCATTTGTTGATTCTTTGCTATATATCGATTTTAAGAAAAATGTTTAGCTTGATGACAATTGTTTTAAAAAATTAATTTATAATATTGTGTTGGTTCTTAATGATTCATATTGCTAATGATTCATTCTTCAATTAAATTGTATGATTTTCATATTTTATTGAATATTCTATTACTACTCTCTAATTAAATTGAATAGTTACTGCATAAATCACTAAGTAATTATTATTATTATTAGGGAATCAGAAGAAGAAGAAAAATAATTTAAAAAAAAAAAAAAAAAGAAGAAGAAGAAAACGTGATCTGATTTTCAAAAATAAAAAATAAAAAATGAAGAGGTAGGAAAATAAGAAAAGAAACGCTGAAAAAAGGAAACGAGTAAAAATAAAAGAATTTAAAGAGAAAGTAAAAGAATGAAATAAGAGAAAAGTGCATACGAGATTCATATATTAGATTTGTATTAAATATATAATAAATAATTTAGTTTAGAAATTTATCAAAATGAATAGAAGGAAATCAAGTTTTATTGAATTTTTTTCTTTCTATTATTTCTAGTAAGAAAAATAAAACTATTGTTTTTACTTACAATATATTACATAATAATCAAGTATTTTAGAAGATTTAAAAACACTTAGATGATGAAGATTCGTAATATATATATATATATAAAGTAAGTGTGAATAATATCACTAGTTAAAATTAGAAAACTAAAATACTTTGTTTTTGAACAATAGAAAATCCAATTAATTAGCGCGAAGCGGGGATGAGTTCACTGGTTAGTTATATAGCTAGAGGTATAAGACAAACCTTAGAATTGAGCATGACTTTATTGAGATCAACTGCTTTCACCTCATCATCATTGTTCACACTTTCGAGACTTGGAATACTCATAAATATTCCCTGTTGGACGAACGTATTCATTTCAGGACAATCATCAATCTCCACTTCTTTGAGTAATGGAAATTCAAGTGCATGCTCCGTCAGAAAGAAATGCTCCAACTGAGGCAGCCATCGAAGCTCCAACACTTCCAGTCGGGGAAATAAGGTCATGATTCCTTCTCCTTGTTCTTCCTCTTCTGTGATCACTTCTTCCATTAATTGACAATTTCTTATCCGTAGACTCTGTAAATTCAGAGCACCTCTAACCACTGATGGAGACATCAAATTTCTCAATTTCTCACATCCAGATACTGTCAATGATTCAAGTTTGGTGAAGTAGGCAGTTGGAAGTTGATGAGAGCATAGAGCACTAATCCTTTCAAGTTTTCGGATGTATAGCTTAGTCAGATTGGGACAAGAAACCTGCAAAAGTTGAAGTATCAAACTTTATTGTATTTTATTGCAGGAAGAAAACACTAGGTCATACGTGGAGAAGCCAAAATGCTTAGACACATTTATATATTTTAAAAGAGCCAAATATATACATAAAAAAAGGAAACTTACACTCAAAAACTGAATACAACTTGTTCCTTTTTTTTTTTTTCATATCTATTTATTTACACACACGCATACACACAAAAATGAACAAGAATAAGAAACTCAAATAATGATAAACAAATAGATTTATAAGAGAGATATTTAAAACTTAAATTAGCCGTTGAATAAAAAAATTCAATAAAAATATTCCACTGTAAAAAGATCCTTATATGGAATTTTCATATAACAAATTAATTTAAAATTAGTTTTTTCACTTGGTTAGACCAAAAAGGTATATCTAAATCATTTATATAACGATAAAAGAATATACTTTGTGTAGGTAAATATCTTTAGTGCTCAAGTAAAAGGTAAAATTTTAATTCATAAAAACCCTCAAAATAAAAAGTGAAAAAGTAAGCTCGTTTCATATTTTTAAAAAGTCCGTATTTGTCATGATAAAAAGCAAACCTTTTCATCAAAAAGAGGATTTGAGTCGATGATGGAGGAGTTGGTGGTAGGGGAGAAATTTTGGAACTCAGGTAACTCATAGAAGCTCATTCTCCATAACAGAGGGAACTCAATGCCCTCAACATTGTCACTGCAAATGTGAGTCAGGCATTCCAGAGATTCAAGCTCTAACTCATTTAAATTGGGGAACTTGATTACTTCATGTGTCCTCCCACAGATCTTCAATAAATGTGTCACTAAATCACAATTAGAGAGGCCGAGAACTTTCACGTTCTGAAGCTCATTCAGCTGCAACTCGGCCAACACGTTATTAGAGCCTTTTCCCATTGAATGTACAACTTCACATTCCTTCAACAGGCGGCAGATCCAATCACCCAATGGGGCGGTCTCAGTGACCTCTAACTCAATATTCTTTCTGTAATCACCCATGGTCACTATGTGATCATAACCCACTTTAAGAGTGTACCGTGTCAGCCTGGAGGGAAGGCGCAAGTTACTGTAGATCACATCTCCGGAACATGCACTTAATGTCAGTGCAGTCAATTTCGATGAAGATTCCAGTTCCCTCAGGGTGGAATAACAACAATCTTCTACTCCCTCCATATGAAGTTCCTCCAATCGAACTAGTTTTGATAACACCCCTGCTGAAATCCTTTTGAGTCTTTTATTCAGTAACTCTAACATAATTAGATTGGCCAATTTTCCTATCTCCACTGGCACCTCCTCTAATTGACAATCTCTTATGCAAAGAATTTCCAAATTGACAAGTTCGCCAATAATGGATATGTCATCCAACTTTAATCTTCTCAGATACAACATCCTCAGACTTGACAACTTCTGAATGGATGTTGGAAAAGTCTGAATGGCTCCCCTCAGGCTTAAGACATTGAGTTTACTCATTCCATCAAAAAAATCATCATGTAACTTGAATGGCTCTTTAAAACAGAGTTCCAACATTAGAACCTTCAGTTTTGTGCAAACTATTGGGCTACAAGGCTCGTCAAATTTATTTGCAACAATTGACATGTGACTGTATTGCTCATAACATTCTTTTCTTGGGAACTCTTCTGAGTTCACATCGTGACTTACCATAAATATATGTTCTCCCTCAGACGCAATATATATTGCCAGGTCTCGAACCATATCATGCATGTTTACATGATTTTCAAATGAACCGTCCGATAACAAGAAACAATCTTTCAATGTTTCTAAATGATAACACATCCTATTTCTTGCATCTTCTAAATTGAATCCTGGAAAGATGCGAAGCCCCATTCCATATTTAAGTAATATTTCAGGATGGATATTACTATCTTCCTTGAACAAGGAACAAAGCAAAAGGAGGTACTTGGCTTCATTACTTCCCAAGTAATCATAGCTTAGCCTCAGAGGTTTATACACCTCTGTGAGCACTTCAGGGATATCTATTGTTACTGCCCCACGTAATTGTTTAAGGGCACAGTCCCATGAATGCTCGCTTTTATGCATTTTTAGTGCTCCTGCAACTGTAATAATTGCAAGTGGCAGCCCCTTGCATTCTTTGACAACCTCTTTTGCTATGCCATGAAGAGAAGAATCATCGTCAAGCAGATCACCGACTTTCTGGCTGAAAAGGATCCATGCTTCCTCTTTAGATAAGATTCCAACTTCCATGGTCTTCTGAGCTCCCATTGTTTCACAAACAGATCGCAAACGCGTTGTGAATGTTACTTTGCACTGATGTTTGTGGTTGCTACCACTTGGACTTGGAATTCCAAGTCTGTTTAGATCAAGAGCCTTCCAAACATCATCCAAGATTATAAGGATGCGACTGTACTTCTGATCCATTAACCTTGTACGTAGAAGATCTCCACGACTCGACATATCATCCCCTTCTAATGTCAGCCCAACTCCTCTTGCGATCTCACCCTGAATTGTTTTCATGTCTGCTTGTTGACTGACAATTACCATGACAATATCATCGAACAATTTTTCTTGTTTTGCCTTTTGTCTGATTTTCTCAACGAGTGTTGTTCTACCAACACCACCCAGACCACATATCCCAATCATAGTGACCCCGTCATCTTTCAAAGCTGTCATGACCTCATCCTCTTGCAATTTTCTGGAGTCAAACACCTCACCATAGTTACTAGGTGTAGCCTCACTTTGAACTGGACGATCAAAGGAGATTACATCAGGCCTGTTGCTTTCATTTCGAAGTTCAGTCAACTCCCCTGTAATTTTCTTAGCTCTACTGCTGAGGGAGTAACGTGACTTCAAGTTTGGACAGCAACCATAAAAACAACCCCTTTCAACCTCAGCTGTACCTTGCATTACAGCTGCCACATCTGCACTAATGGTATCAACACTTCGTACCCAAGCCTCGCCATTGAGTGAAATGTCTTTTAAGTTTCTCCGGGCATCATCCGCATTTTGCTCCACCTCAATTCTGGTATTCTTTAGTTTATCAGATTCACTTTCCATAGACTTGATGTTGTTGTTGTAGTAGTAGACATACCCAATCCCTCGCCCAACTGGCTGGATCAAGCAGTCTATTACCTTTTCCGCAGCTGGCTGGATAAAGCAATCCATATCGATCTGATTGATTAATACAAGGAAGCAAAGGTAGAATGAAAATAGGTTGAGAGTTGAGAGTGAATGGATCGATACAAAATCAGAGGAAATTGAAAACTGATATTATCAGCTACCTACTACTATTAACTCTCCTCACATGGACATGTACTATTTTGAAAGTGACAAAACAACAAACTCATGTTTGTCTTTTAATAATACATTGTTAAAAATGGGGTATCCATAAAATTAGTTAATTATTTTTTTGAATATACTTTTTTCTAAAATTAATATACGGCACACTTATGCTATAAAAAGACTAAATGATATATTTGGTTTAATATTGAGTTACTCCATTTAACTATACTTTTCCTAATTCATTTTAGTGGTGTACTCGTGTTAAAATTTTTATGGTGCATAGTGCAATGTTAACCTTAACTTCCTTATATTCTTAGAATAGACGTTTTACAAAAAATGTACTATTCATTTCATTATAACTCTCACCCACCTCAAAAATTTACACATATTGGTCTTTTAGATGTACTATTCCATTATTACTCTCACCCACCCCATAAAATTTTTGCATAACAGATGAAAAAGTAAAAGGTATAATATATAAATATGTTCTTTAATATGATTTTAATAGATATTTATGCCCTCTAATTTTAAATGTACACAAGTAGACATTTGAATTTGTTGGAAATAATAATTCAAAGTTGGAGTAGGAATCCTAAATTAGTTAGAATTTGTTACTTATGATATTTACTTATTAATGTTTAATTAGGATTTGTTAGTTAGATTAGTTTCTAGTCCTAGTTTAATTTGATTTTTAATTTTATAAATAGGGATGTTACTGGTATTTTCAATATACAGAAAATATAAAAACATACAAAAATATACATAATAGATAGAACTTGAAGTAAGATTCAAAAACATTTGAATTTATAATTAAAATATTTTTCTTCAAAATTGAACAAGTAAACACACATATTCTACATGATATAATACATGTAGGACAACACGTAAGACAAAAATTGTACTATTCTATTATAACTCTCGCCCACCTCAAAAACTTACACATAGGGATGTTCACAGTTTGGATAAAAACTGATCCAAACCGAAAAATTGAACCAAATCGATTAAATAAATCGTTTTTTATTTGAGTTAGGTGTGGTTTGGTTTTAGATTTTTAAAAACCAATTGTGTATGGGTTGGTTATGGTTTTGTTCGAAAAAACCAAAGAAATAACCGAACCAACAAAGTATATACATATATTTTATTAATATACGTACATAATATATTATTTTTATAAACAATTTTAAAGATCTTATATTTGTTTTCATCAAAATTTATTTATAATTTACTTATGAAAGATAAAATGCCCAAGGTGAAAATATTTATCTTATTGGCTTTATGTATATGGGTGTATCTATGACAATTCTTTCTAAGATTGAAAATATCACTTTCTCTTTCTTCTAGGTCAAAATAATGAATTTTGAAACTTTATTCATGGTAAATTCAATGATTGAAAGCTTTGTAATGTCAGTCATTCTAACTATTTTCGTTTTAAGTGGATTGTTATCACTTTTTTCACGTTTTAAATGAATTGTGTTTTTTTTTGGTCTATGGTCAATAACCGAATAATCAAACCAAATTGATCCAAAACCGATAACAACCAAACCGATAAATATATACTATATTTGGTTTGGTTTGATTTTTATAATTTTAAAACCGATTAAGTTGATTTGGTTTTGACCAATAACCTATTCAAACCGATCCGTGAACAGCCATACAGTTACACATATTGGTCTTTATTCTGCCCTTGATAAACTTGTTTTTCTTTTTCTTTTTTAAATATATTTTTTTGACATTCTTCTAATCATAGAATAATATATTTTTAAGTATTTTTCTCTTTACTATTATTTACAAAGCGTACTTACTCATCACTTACACCTCTTTAATTTTCTTTTTCTTTTTAAATATTTTTTTGACATTCTTTAAATCATAAATGATATATATATTTTTAAATATTTTAAGTATTTTTCTCTTTGCTATTTAATTTATTTACAAAGAGTAATTATCCATCACTTTCAAGTTACAGCTCTTTATGTTCATAACCTCCAAATTTTAATTTGTAAATTTATGATGTCTTATGGTATTACTCTATTTGCCTATATAAATTCGTATTTTAGTTCCACGAAGATTCACATCCAAGATTATTATTTCTCGTATTCATCATATTAATTTGTCAATTAACTAACGTGTAACAGGAAAAAAAGTACATGAAGATAAACACATTTCATTTTCAAGTCTTTATTTTCATTTCCTCTATTTTGCTTATATAAATTCATACTTAATTTCGTGAGAATTCTCATTCAAGATTATATTTTCTCTTCTTTAGTATATTGGCTTGTGGATTAACTAACATGTAGCCAAAAAAAAAAGTACATGAATGTATGAAGTATCTCATTCTCAAGTCTTTCTTTTCATATTGATTATTTCTTCGTTACAAGGAAGCAAAGATAGAATGAATACAAGATCAGAGGAAATTGAGAGTTGATAATAGCACGAGGTCGTTCTACGTGTCATAATACAAGTAAGACGATACATAAAACAAAAAGTTGTCACGTAGGATGTCACGTAAGAGGGATGTGTTTATTTATTCAATTTTATATAAATTTAAGTGTCTATTAATTATACACATGACTAAGATTTGACGACATATATGCTAGTTGAATCCAAGTTGAAAGACATACGATATATCTTCTACCTTTTCCACAAAAATAGATAAGAATTCCATATCTGATTAATTAATTATTTCTTCACTAGATTTCTTAGTTACAAGTAAGCAAAGGTAGAATGAAAATAAGTTTGAGAGTGAATGAATACAAGAGAAGAAGTTGAAAGTTGATAATTGCACGGCTTTGAGCTAGGTATACCTCACATGGACCTCTACTATCTTGAAAGTGACTAAACAACTTGCACATATATATTGGTCTTTTAGACTAATAATTGTACTATTTCATTATAACTCTCACCCACCCCAAAACTTTTTTTTAGAACAGATGAAAAATGAAGACATAATATATAAATATGTCTTTAATTTGACGGTTTAATTCATCGGTGGTCCTTTAAAGTTGACACGATATTTCACTTAGACACCTAAACTAAGAGATGTTCATTTTAGACACCTCATGTAGGATCTTGCTATGTCATTTTGACACCTTTTTAATATCAGCAAAAATATATCATGTGTGTTACACTCACGAATGACGTGTAAAATGACGAATTCAACGACGATATTTGTCATTTGTGTCAAAAGTATAAATAATTAATGTTGAGTAAAAATAAAAACTAACCAATGAATTAATGACACATAATATTTCCTCAGATAATTACAAAATAAAATAAAATTTTAAAAGCCCCCCACTCAGTCTCCTGCTCCAAACCCCCCACCTCACCCCACCCCACCCCGGTCCGATGTCTTCTCCAAACACCCCCCCGGACGATCGCCTTCTCCAACCCCCCCCCCCCCCCCCCCCCCCCCCCCCCCCCCCACNCACCCCAACCAAACAAATCCTTCTCCTGATAGTGAAATTACCCCCACCCCACATTTGCACGCTGCCACCATTGCTTGTTAGTGAATATCCCTACCCACAAATTATCGAGATAAGCTGTTATCAATCTTCTTAAATTTACTTCCATGCAAATATTAAATTTTTTTAAGAAAGAATTTTATGAATGAGTTTATTCTTAAATTGTAAAAACATTTTCCGTTGTTTTTGTTGAAAACTTCATTTACAAAGGATGAAATTTAACTTGGGCAAAATAGTGGCTGAAAACGGGGAAGAAAAAGAAAAAAATAAAAAATTAACTTAATAACCATTTCACGCGCCTATCAATGAGTGTATTACATTCATTATGCAATTAGGCAAAAAGTATCAAAATGACATAGTGAGATTCTACATGAGCCATCTAAAATGAACATCGCTTAGTTAAGGTGTTTAAGTGAAATATCGTGCCAACTTTAGGGGGTTTGGCTTTACTAGATATCTATGTTTTCTAACTTTGGATGTGCACAAGTAAACATTTAAATTTATATAAAATTGAACAAGTAGACACACATATTCTACACAGCGTAATACATATAGGACAACAAGTAAGACAAAAAATTATCATATAGGATGTCACGTAGGACATATGTGTTTATTTGTTCAATTTTATACAAATTTAAATGCTTACTTATATACACTGTAAAGTTTGAGGACATATATGTCAGCTGAGGAGAGGCCTTATCACTAAAAGTTGTTGTAGAATGGTAATTAATCTTCTTCTTTAACCAAATATTTCTAGATCAGCAACATGCCTTTGGTAGGAAATATATTATCCATGTGAATTCAAATACTGAATATCAGGTGTGAACTCTCCCTCACATGAACCTGTACTATTTTGAAAACGACTAAACAACAAACACATGTTTGCCTTTTAACACCAACGGCTAATTTGCATGTTAAAAATTGAGACACTTGAATTTGTAGTTTCTACATAAAATTAGTTATTTTTTGGATGTATTTGTTTTAAAATTAGTATAATATTATATACTAACGCTTAACACTATAAAAAAGACTAAATGATACATTTGATTGAATGTTGAATTATTTAATTAGAAGATGAGAGATCAATTCCCACTTAGATACTTTTTTCTTATTTTTTATTTTAGTGGTGTAGTCATGTTTCAAAATGAAACGGAACAAGTCTATCATCAATTGTTGACTTGATCCCATCCACCTAATACTACTCCGTTATTACTATCATCCACCTTCACAATTTTTTGTTGTGGCAGAATGGTATTGCTTTTTTTATTTTAATCAAATGTCTCTAGTTCAAATAAGTTATTTTTAGTAGAAAATGTTTTACCCCCAAAGTAGAACTCACGATTTAATTATCGAACATCATGTGTGAAAACCAAAAAAAATAAAATGAAGGGGGCTAAACTGGTTACTGTATCAATCTCTAAGTTGTAGCAATAATATTTGAACATAATTATTACTATGTAAATTAACAACAGTTAGTTTTAAATTATAATTTTTAGCTAACAAGGACTACTTTTTTTTAAAAAAAGTAAGATAATTTTAATAATTAAGTTGGCAACTATGTAAGACAAGTCTCTAAAGATAAACACCTAATATATATACAGAGGAAAAGGGAAAGGGGTGGATCCACATGCAGGCTTCTAGCTCGGCCCTTCGGAGATATATAATATATGTTCTTAAAATTATATTATCAGTGTATTTTGCTGACAAGTATAAATCAATGCTACAAAATATAGTTACATTTTGTTACTGTTTAGTTTAACTTGACGGTGTAAAAGTGATTTTACACTGTCGATGTAAAAAAGTTGATGGTTATTGAAGTGAGTTTCTTTTTTTCTCTTTTTTTTAAAGGGATAAGTGATTTCTTTCATGTACATTCAAACATTGATAGACAAAATTATTTGATATTTGAGATTGTGTAAAATTAAAAAAATACATTGTAGAATAATTAGTTGAAATGTTGACTTACGGAGCAATATTCTACACAAGATCACTTGGTTCATCTAGTTAATAATTGTACTATTACTCAGAAAAATAAAAGCTCACGAAACAAGCCTGTCACCAATTCTTGACTTGGTTCAATCCGCCTAAAATTGTACTACCCTCCATTTATTACTCTTACCCACCCTCACCAATTCTTTTCAGAACAAATTAAAAAAGAAGATGAAGGTACTAGTAGGTCTTATCACCAATGGTAGTAGTTGAATGTTAAGTTCTCATTCTTTAATCAAATATCTCGTGTTCGAATAAATTATATTTGATAAAGAGTGTTTTACCCCTTAAAGTGGAACGTATGAATTCAAATATCGAGCATCAGGTGTAAAACCCAAAAGAAAAAAAAAAGGTTCAAATATTCTACAGTAGATCACATGGTAAAACGTCTTTGGTAGGAGGTAATTGTTACCTCACGGGCAATATTCGATCACTTGATTCCATCCCAGTAATAATTGTACTCAGAAAATGAAAGCTCATATCACCAATTATTGACTTGGTCTTGGTTTCATCTACCTAATAATTGTACTACTCCCCATTTATTTCTCCCCCCTCCCCACAAACTTTTTTCTGCACAGATGAAAATAAATTTTTTTAAAAAGGTACTAGTAGAAGGGGGAGTTTTTAGCTAAAATCATTCCTGAAGTATGATTTAAACCTAAAGTAGGTTCTTGTGTTATATAAGTGAATAAAAAATATTTTTGCACTATCTAAAAAGTTGCAAAATTCATCATTCTGTCTATTTATTTTTTTAAGAAACTCACATTACCAACAAAAAAATGTGCCAAGTCGAATGAATATATGTAGACATGGTCAAGTTGGGTGATTTTTTCTATTTTTTTAGAAATTGAGAGTTTAAATCATATTTGAACAAAATATATTCAAATTCTAAATATTCTTTGTAAAAAGTATGGCCAAATACAATTCCAACTTCAAAAATTTCAAATAAAATAATTTTTTTTATTTCATAACTAAATGCCTACGTAATTTCACTAAATTTCCAGCATTTTTGTACATTGTATAAAATGTGATTTGCATTGTATATAACGTACATACATACTAAATATTTTATTAAATAAAATCTCTAAATAGTTGGGGGGTAATATTTTCAAAATGAATTTTTTTACATAATCTTTCTAACCATCGAAACCTACTGTATAAATATTTCAAGACTTATATTGCTGCAAGTCAATTTACTTGATGATGCTTAAAACATATAAACTAACAACACACAAAATAGAAAGAAAGATTCATTTCCTATTCATATCCTTATTCTTTTTAGATAACTTTGATATTTTCGTCGATTTTAGCCAAAAACTCTACAAGGGTAGGACAATAATTGTACTATTTCATTATAACTCTCACCCACCCCCAAACTTTTTTTAGAACAGATGAAAAATAAAGACATAGTATATAAAAAGATGTTTTTAATTTGGTGGATTAATTCATCGGTGGTCCTTTAAAGTTGACATGATATTTCACTTAGACACCTTAACTAAGAAATGTTCATTTTAAACACCTCATATTGGATCTCGCTATGTCATTTTATATCTCCCCTCCCCACATCAGAAAATGAAAGCTCATATCACCAGTTGTTCACTTGGTCTTGGTTTCATCTGCCTAATAATTCTACTACTCTCCATTTATTTCTCCCCCCTCCCCACATCAGAAAATGAAAGCTCATATCACCAATTGTTCGCTTGGTCTTAGTTTCATCTGCCTAATAATTGTACTACTCTCCATTTATTTCTCCCCCCTCCCCACATCAGAAAATGAAAGCTCATATTACCAATTGTTCACTTGGTCTTGGTTTCATCTACCTAATAATGGTACTACTCTCCATTTATTTCTCCACCCTCCCCACAAACTTTTTTCTACATAGATGAAAATAAATTTTTTAAAAAAGTTACTAGTAGCAGGGGGAGTTTTTAGTTAAAATAATCTCTAAAGTATGACTTAAGCCTAAAGTAGACCCTTGTGTTATATAATTGAACAAAAGATATTCTTGTACTATACAAAAAGTTGCAAGATTCATCCTTCTGTCGATTTTTTTAAGAAACTCATACCACCAACAAAAAAATGTGTCAAGTCGAATGAATATATGTACACATGGTTAAGTTCGTCAAGTTGGGTGATTTTTTCTATTTTTTAGAAATTGAGGGTTTAAATCATATTTGGACAAAATATATTCAAATTCTAAATATTCTTTGTTAAAAGTATGGCCAAATACAACTTCAACTTCAAAAATTTCAAATAAAATAATTTTTTTTATTTCATAACTAAACGCCTACCTAATTTCTCTAAATTTCTAGCATTTTTGTACATTGTATAAAATGTGATTTGCATTGTATATCACGTACATACGTACTAAATATTTATTAAAGAAATCTCTAAATAGTTGGGCGTAATATTTTCAAAATGAATTTTTTAACATAATTTTTCTAACCATTGAAACCTATTGTATAAATATTTTAAAACTTATGTATTGTTGCAAGTCAATTTACTTGATGATGCTTAAAACATATAAACTAACAGCACACAAAATAGAAAGAAAGATTCATTTCCTATCCATATCCTTATTCCTTTTAGATAACTTTGATCTTTTCGTCGTGGCTAAGACATGACCAAATTAAAAAATATTTTTTTATTATTGTTTCAATTAGTTTCTTAACAAAAATAGACGAAAGGATGATTCTTGTTATTTTTTGGATAGCGTAAGGATGTTTTTTGCTCACTTAGATAATATAAAGATGTACATTATATTTGAGTCATAGTTAAGAAATGATTTTAGCCAAAAACTCTAGAAGGGGAGACTTATCACCAAAGATTTTGATGGATTGATAAGTAAAAGTTCTGATTTTTTTTTAATCAAATGTTTCATCAAGTAAGATGCCTTTGGTAGGAAGTATTTTACCCCCAAATTAGAATGCACAAATTTCAAATACATATTCTGGTGCACACATACATATATAATAGGCATAATACATATATTTGACCTTAAACTTGGCTTCAAATTTTAACTTTGACCTCCAACTTTCATAGTGCACAAACAAGCACTTTAACTATCCAACCTTTTAATAAATAAACACGCGATTTTTGGAGCCAAGAGCGTGAAATGCAATCGCTGCCACGTGTATTAGTGAGCCACTCAATGGCTGCCAACTAATTAAACACTTTACACGTCCATTTTAGAACTAAAAAATAAATAAAAATTAATTAAGGGTAGAGTTGTCATTTCAGCATTTTTTTCACTGTTGTGTGCCTAAAAATTACTTCTCACTCGCGCAAAATGCGTGCACGTCACGCGTTTTGCCAGGTAAGACACGCGTGTTTATTTATTAAAAGGTTGGATAGTTAAAGTGTCTATTTGTGCACTTTGAAAGTTGGAGGTCAAAGTTAAAATTTGAAGCCAAGTTTAAGGTCCAATATATGTATTATGCCT